>NW_008826668.1:0-5723 GCF_000691245.1 Trypanosoma grayi
GGTCGCTGCACCACGCCCGTCCGGTCGTCTCGCGGCAGAGTGCCAACGTGGCGCGGAACTACCACAAATAGAGCAGTGGAGCGGAGAAGAACGAATGGGAAAGAGGCATGCGGTGGAAGGGGGTCACCGGTATATATGCTCAGGGGAACGCACAGCAGCCCGGGGACAAAAAGAAGCTGGGACAGGAAGCCGAACCAAAGCAACGAAAATAAGCAAGGAAACGATGATGACGATGACGACGGCGACAAGAAGAAGAAGAACAGTAACAATGGTGGCGAATTGAAGAAAAGCAGCGGGATGTGAAGCGTGTGTGCGTAATCATTGCGCGGTTTTCCTATCCACTTCTACCTTCTTTGCGTTTTCCTTTGCTGTTTGTTGTGTTCTTTTTTCTTTGTTGGTCACCTGCTGTTTCATGGGAATCATGCAGCAGAGTGTTAAGGATTTCCATTCCTACCTTTGTTGGCTCATTTTCGTATTTTCGCTCATCCCACGCCCATTAGGTGTGACGCGTTACTGACACGGGCGGCACCGCCCTTCTCCAGTGGCTCCGACTCTCCCACCATCAGACTTGGGCGCCACGACGGAGGGTAGTGGAGAGTGTGAAGGAAATGAGTCTGCGTATTGATGTATGTGTTGTGCTGTGTGGGAGTGGTGGGTGTGCGACAACTGAGTGTGCGGCGGCAGCAAGCGGGAATGGGCGGACTGCGCTCCCCTCCCACTTCTGCATCTACGTGGCAGCTCTAGAGCAATCATCATACCACACACCCACACACAGATTCACACATACATATAGGCACACATATAAGCGTATGACACGGCATACAAGCAATGATGACAAGATGGTGGGCGAACACAAAATGGTGTCTGCTGTTGATTTTTTTTTTTTGCGACGTGTCTCTGTATAGGGGGATAGTAGCGTGCGTGCAGCAGAAGTGTTGCTATTGTTATGGTGGGTGGAGGGGAGAGCACGCGGTGCGGCATCGAGAGAGAGCGACAGAGGGAGAGAGAGAGAGAGAGAGAGAGCGGCGGTTAGCGTGTGTAGCGGGAGGCACAGAAAGAGAAGAATGGGAACAACAACAATGAGAAATAGCAACGACGGCCAGAAAGGCTGTTTTATTTAAACAACAAAACAAAGCCGAAAAGACTAGAAAATGAAAAAACAAAATTGAAAACGAAAGTCTTGGACCAACTCGAGACACCCATGTGCTTTCATTGTGCTTACTCATGTCCACCTTGCGGTCTGCTCTTAGTTCCCGTTTTGGTGAGCGTCATTTTCAAGTTTTTACAAAAAAAAATCCCGTTTTCATTTGGAATGCCCACCGCTTCCGCGCCGTAGAGAGAGAGAGAGAGAGAGATGTCTTTGCTGTTGTCTGTCGCCGCGGCGTGGTTGGCGGCGCGGTTGGGCGGCTGCGTACATCCGTCTCTCTCTCTCTCTCTGTGTGTGTGGGTGGGTGGGTGCCCGTCCGCTGCGTCTCGCTGGTCCGCCGCGGCCCAGTCTTTGATTTTTGCTGATGCTGGTGTGTGGTGCTCGCTGCGAAGCTGACAAACAGAAAAGAGGGCATCTAGAACGAGAACAAATAATGGTACGAACCCAACAACACAACAAGAAGAAACAAAAACAAATAGAACAAATCAGAGGAAACACATACACGCAGACAGAGTGAGAGAGAGAGAGATAAAAGAAAATAGTAGAACTGTGCGTGGGCACACGAACACGCCTTCACGAAGGCGGGCGGGTGTGCTAGTGCTTGTGCTTGTGTGTGTGTGTGTGTGTGTGTGTGGCGTTGTGGTGCGTTGTGCACATCTCCCCTCCCTCTTTCTCGTGCCTACTTTCTTTTTCATTCCAGTTCATGTCACTGCATGCATGTGCCGTTCTCGTTTCACTTTTTTTGGTTTTTTTTTTTCGTTCCTCCTTCCCTTTTTTTTTGTTTGTTTCCCTTTTTTTTTCGTCCCGTTGGTGCGCGGCGTTTGTTGCCCGCACCACGACGCTGCTGCGGCTTCTCTCGCCGTGCGCGGCAGCGTCTGCATCGCCGCCCTTACACATGCACCCGCTCTCTTGTACAGAAACACACACACACACACACACTTACGCACACTTTTGTTCGCCCACTCATTCACAAACGTACCCCCAGCGTTCCCATCGTCAGCTGTTTGTCTATATAGTTCCGCTCTTCGCTTTGCTTGCTCCCCACGCCGATGCAAAACAGAGAAGGCGTTAGTTGCAAAGAGAAAACAACACACGTTGCGTGCCATTCCGCTTCCCTGTTCTGTACGGCTATTCCTCCCTCGTCTCTTTCTCGCTCCCCGCCTCAGTGTCTGTGCCATTGTGCCATTATCTGTCTTTTTTGTTCTTATTATTCTCTGCGCTGCTTTTTTGCTTGCTCTCTCTCTCTCTCTCTCTTTTTTTTTTTTTTTATATATAAATATATTTACGGATTGCCGTTGCTGTGCGACAGATTAGCTCGTACCCAATTTATATCTGCCCAAAGGGGAAAAAAGCGTCCAGGAGGTAAAGAGAATAGGAAAGTAAGTAAGATAAGCAGCGAAGGAGGTATCACAAGAACAGGGAAGTACCGAAACAGAGGAACGAGGTGAAGGCAGGAAACATTAATTTCGTGCCCCAACCTTACCTATTTTCGTTCCCTATTTTTGCGTAGAAGCAGTGTAGTGTCTGTGTGTCTTGTGACTCACACAGAGTGAAGAAACAGGCGAGGCGGAGAATCACATCGCCACCACCTTCAAAACACCCGCTGTCAGTGAAGAAGCAGCACGCGATGCGCACCAGCCCACCAAACACGCGCCACCACGCCTACCGCGGCGGCCAGGGCCAGTTTCAGCAGCCGCAGCGTCGTGGCGCCAACCTCAGCCCACCAAGTGGCAATCGGAGCCCTAATTCGGGTGGGCCATCTTCGTACCATGACCGTCTCTTCACAATACGCCTTGTATGCCCTTGCACCAACAGTGTCGTCTGCACGCGCCTCAGCCGCGTCCTCCCGACAGCTGCGAGAGGCCAGAATGGAGCGGCCGTGTGTGAGGATTTCATGCACACACAGTCCTGCCGACTTGGTGAGCTGTGTCCCAAGGTGCATGTGGCACAGGAGCACACGTGGAACTACATTACTCATGATATCAACAGGAACACGGGTCTCTACGAGCCTGGATTCATCTTGCAATGCTACGATCCGTGCATGACCCACTACTACTCGATTCCCAGCGAGTTTATCTTCCCCACTCGTGGGAGCAATGAGTATGTGAAGATGCACAACGAACACGGAGACAATTTTAAGGCAAAGTTTAAACTCTGCGATGCAATGACAAATAAAGGGAAGTGCGAGTTGGGTGCCACCTGCGAGGATATACACACTGCTTTTCAGGACCTTTCTGAAGTGGAGGGTAACGCCACACACATTGCGGAGCCTGCGATGCTAATGCGATATCCCCGTCTCCGCACGGATGTCATCGTTCGTGTGTTTGAGCAAAACAGCAACGAGGCGTGGGTAGATTATCCTGGTGATCAGGTTCTCGTGACGTTGGGATCGCGCCAGTACATGGCCGCATTTGATGCTGAGGGGACCATTCCCAAAAAGAAGATGCAACATTGTGCACATTTTCGCACCAAGAACCTCTGCCGTATGGGTGAAAACTGTCGTTTTCTTCACGTTGTGACCGATATAAATGGTCTGCTTGGTAATTCGGTGACAAGCGGCGTGAGCCCGTACAGCACCTCCCGCGGCGATTCACCCACCTCGGACATCAACGTCAACGTGCGCAGTCGTCACGGTGTTCAGTGGCCGAGTGGCAGCCAAGTGGCCGCTTGGGTGGCGCAGAAGTACAGCGAGGGAGGGGCCGCCGACGTCACACCGCTGAACCTTGTCCAAGGTGGCACTGGAGACCCCACGTTCAGCAGCAGCACCACCATCGACAACAATACTAACAGCAGCGCCGGTTTCTTGGGGCGAAAGGAGATGTACGCCGTCAACGATGGAGTCTCGTCAGTTGGGCAGGCGCGTATGGGGTTTAATAGTAACAACCCCAACACTCTCCAATCCCCACCGGACGCGAGCGCCAAGACGCGTATGATCAGCCCTACGCGGCGCAACAACCCGTACGCCATGCACCCGGTTGATGAGGAAGCTGTGCCACAACAGCAGCAACAGCAACAGCAACAGCAGCGCGGTGAGTGAACCGCTCGCCATTTGCACGGGCCCCCAGAAGGGGCTGGGTTGGTGAATATAGAGCTTTCCCAGGACGCAATAGGGGTGTATAGGAAAACGTGACGGAGTGAAAGAGAAAAAGAGAGGAGGGACAATGGAGTGACAAAAACGCCTATCAGCCGTGAATACGGGCGAAAAAAAATAAAGAAGGGAGGATGAAATATGGGTATCCAGAGGATCCAAAAGAACAAAAAAAAGCGTGAGATAACACGATAGGCACACCAAAAAACTTCTCTGAAAGGGAGTGGGGTTTTGTGTGCTGTTCTTTCGTCGGTGTACACCTCTGACGTTTTTTTTTTCTCTTGTTCACTTCATTTGTGTAGGTTTCCGGGTCGTGGTGGTGGTGATGGTAGTGGGGTGCGTCATTCCCTTTTTCTCCCATCTCTACCCCCTTCGCCGTTTCTTTCATCGTTTGTGCATGTGTGTGTGTTTCTTCTCCCCTCTCCTTATTCCCCCATCGTGTTGCTTCTGTTCTTTTTTCGTTGTGCTTTGATTGTTTGCGAGGGCTCTCCTGTGTACCACGCGCCCCAGCCTGCTGTTCCTTCGATACCCTCTCAGTTGAAAGGAGGGAGGAATCTATGCAGAAACAAGGACAGAAAAGAGAGAAAAATAACTAAATAACTTGTATATGCAGGGGACTCAAGATGACGGAAGTGGGTAGAAGGTATATACGTGTGTGTGTGTGTGTGTGTAGGTTTAAGCAAATGCTGTTCTGTGCCTGAAGGAAGACATGAAGTATGGCTTCGTGCGTACTGTGCGGTGAATGTAGCTTCATGTGGCTTCTGCGAGGCATCCATACTTCATGTTGTTCCTCACTTTGTTTGTTTTTCTGTGTGTATGTATGCGTGTGCGTGTGTGTGTGTGTGTTCATTTATGCGCGTTTGTTTAGTTTTTTTTTTTTTCTCCTCGCTTGATGTTTTCCCGCATTTTCTGTGTTTTATTGATCTTCTCCCAATCAGCCCCCTGTTAGATTTCTACCTTTTGTTTGTTTTGCTAGTTTGCGTTGTTTCTTCTCATACCGCAGAATCCTCTGGGGGACTCGTGTGGGATTTTTTTTTGTTTTTGTTTCTGTTGGGAAGCGAGAGGAGTGGGCTTTTTTTTCTTTGTATTGTGTTCTTTCCCTTTGTTCGTGCCGCTTTGGCTTTGGATTAACGGGATGATATTCCGCTGCTTCAACAACACCAGAGACAGTAACCACAACCAACAATAACAACGACGATGCTGGCAGTGCAGTGGGAAGCAGTAAGAAGAAAAACGTGACGAAGGTGGTTGTGGCTGCACGACAGCTAAAATGAAGGCGCCGAGCCTTCAAACATACCACTCTTCTTCTGCTTCCATGGTGGTTATTTTGCCCCATTTATGTGCGGATCCACTCGACCCAGTCGATCCTCACAGAAGCACGCACATACGCAACGGCTTCGCAAGGCTCTTATTTGGTAGCTGTAGTTCAAAAAGCCCTTGGGTTTGTGCATTCCGTTCTGTGGTTGTTCAGTGTTCCCTTCGTGTCTT
>NW_008826669.1:0-5688 GCF_000691245.1 Trypanosoma grayi
GTTTCTTTTCTTTTCGTTTATTGCTTGGGCTTTGCTTTGCGCGCTGCTGTGCGCCGCCCACTAACTGTTTCTCCTGCTGGGGGATTCTCTTTTCCGCTCCGTGTGTGTGTGTGTTGGGGCTGCCTGCTGTGCATCGTTTCTCTTTTCTCCCCCCTGCAGACCCCAGCTGCTCAAGCGATATTGAATGATGGCGACAGTGTGCCGCGTTGTGTGTGTGTTGGCCGCTGCTCTCTGCTCCACGGCCTTGTGCGCGGCTGCTGCTGCTGCTGATACTTCCGCTGCGCTTCTCACAGTTGGTGCATCTGATGTGTCGGCGAAGCAGACAGTCATCACTGCAAAGACGGAGGCCGTGGATGCAGCAAGTAAAGCTGAGACAGCAGCAATTTCTTTTCAAGATGCCCTGAGTGAAGTGCAGGCAGCGCATGAGGCGGCCAAGAAGGCAGCAGAGGACGCAAGGGGTATTTGACGGAAGGTGCCGCGAAAGCAGGGAGGGATGGTGACCGGGCTTCCCAAAAAAAATGTTTGCCGCTGTAACGTTGCTGAAGGAACTTGTACCTGCTGGCTCTAGGGTGGATTGTTTACAGGTGTCAGAAGACGAGAAGAATGCCAAAAAAGGAATGAACGTTTCTTAGTGGGCTGTAACGAACGCTACCAAGGCAGTGTCGTACTCTGAGTTTCTGCCGAAAGAGGCGAATTGAGTGAAGCAGAATGCAAACGGAGCCATGAAGAAGGCCGAGCAATCGGCGTCAAGTATACCAGGCGAAGCGAAGAACGTTGTGGCTGCCGTTGAGACTTCCCAGCAACCAGGCGATTTTTTTTTGGCTTCTCTCTCTCTCCTTATTAGGCGTGGGCAGCCCTTGTCCACCAGCCACCATTGTAGCGTACGTCTATTGCTGCTTGCCGACGGTATGAAAAAAATGTCACTTCGTTTCGTTGTAGGCGTTGTTTCTTTTTGGTGCTTTTCTGTTTGGGTTCGGGTTGGTTGTGTATTTTGTTATCCGTTGGGTTGCGACCGCGGCTGTGAGGAAACTCGTGCTGGAGAGTGCGGCCGGCTGTTTCCCCCCACCCGGGGTGCCGCAGGCCTACTAGCCCCGCCGTAGGGGAGGCGCTGCGTGTGGGTGGTGCGTTTTGTTGTTGAGTGGGGCGTGAGGTCCATCAGCTGATGCGGCACGCCGAGGTGGTGGATGGACTGCCCCCTGTCCTGCATGGTGGGCGTGGTGTCCGCACTGGAGGGCCGTTGAGGACACAGCCTTTCCACTGCAGAAGGGCACTGGGCAGGCTTCTTTGTGAAGCATAGCTTCTCCGCATTACCCCCAGCCCCAGCAAAGCGGCATGAGAGACTTTTTATGCCGGGGCGGCTCAGTAGGTGCAGACTCGTCTCTTTCTGCTGATTTCGTTGGCTCGGCTTCACAGGGTCCGTTCTGAGTCTGTGTGTGTCTGACGATGTGGAGCCTTGTGTGCCCACATTTGCTGTGGCATTGGATGCTGGCATGTCGGGCATACAAAGTAAGTGAGAGGCATCTCCGCAGAAGTATCATCCTGAGGCCTCGGGTGTTTCCTTTTTGTGGGCATTCCGTTTCCCTCACGGAGCCTGCTGCAGTGGGATGTGACTGGGATGTGTGTGGTCAAGCCAATTTCAAGCACAGCATGCATTGCATTGCCTTCCGCTGCTGTGGTGGCAGTGAGTCTTTTTCCACCCGGCTTATTTTTGGGGGCTTCTGTGGTTTGGGATGTGTCCTCTCTTTGGTGTTTCGGAGGCTGTGATAATGCTTCTGTGAGTTCTCCCTGGTTTATTGCATCGGCTGTTGGTGAGGGGGTACTCTCCCTCTCATGCCTGAAGAGGCTCTGTGTGGCACTGTCCGTTTTCTTGTGCCGCTTCAGCCGGTCCGTCAGGGTGGTTGTATTTGATGTGGGTGGCCATTCCTCCAGCGTTGCCGGTGGTGCACACGTACGAGGAGCGGCAGGGGCAATACTACGTCCCGGCAAGACGCTTCTGGTCCTGGCGCTGTGCGATGCCGTGAGCCTGGCGCTGTAGAGTCCTCCAGGAGGCGAACTTTGCTAAAGCTCGACTTCTCCCGCCAACATGAAGTACTGGACCATTGCACCGCGATGGGTTGTGCCCCGTACCGCTGGGGGTTTGTGAGTGTGTGTGTGTAGCTGCGTGGCTGTAGGGGCGAGGTGGCGATTGGTCACCGCAACGGCACCTCTTGTTTTGGAGAGAGGGTGGCGAAGGTTTCAACGCCAAGCAAGCAAGAAAGGGAAATGAATAACGTCTGACCATTGTTGTGGGCGCGTGCGGTTTTGCTGTATGATTCGTGCAACCGAGCAGCAGAGAAGGGGGTGAAGTAATACACGGCTGACTAGACAGCAATCGGCTCTTGTTCCTGCTGCTCTTGTGGTAGTTCTGCTGCGGCCTCACTGGGCGCTTTTGCTTCCCCATCTCTCTCTCTCTCTCTCGCAGACTCCGGTGACGGAAGTGATATTTGATAATGGTGGCGGCACGTCGTGTGATGTGCGTGTGGGCCCTCGCCCTCTGCTGGGCGTCATTCTGCGTGGCGGCTCAGGAGACGGTGGAGGCGAAAATGTGTGGCGACAAGAGGCTTAAAGAAAACGAGGAATGCCAAAAGGGTGTAGTTGTGACAAAAAGTTCAGAAAATGAGCCAGATCCAAAAGATGAATCAAAAGGTCAGGAGATGAGCGCACAAGAAGATAGGGATGGGTCGGGGGAGGTAGATAGGAATGGTGAAGCTTGTCCGACAAAGACCCCGTCGCCTACAGGTCCTAAGTGCACTACGCAGAGGATTGAAGAAAATCGGCAAGATCAAATCCAGGAAGGGAGCCGTATTTCCGGCTTGCCAAGCGGTTCTGATAAGTTGTCAACGGAAGATTTTTCGGAAACTGATGTAGACAGCATACCTGAATGCCCTGAAGGAAGGGAGGCGCAAAGGCCAGTTTTTAAGGACAAAACTTGTGTTCCCAAAGGTCAACCTGGGAAGGTTTCAAAAGAACCCCAAAAAGGTATTGATGGCAAGGACGTGACCACCACCCCTGACCGAGGTTCTCATCTCAACCCTGCACCACCAAGAGACGGACCTAACGGGGGGCCCAAGACGGTGGGATCCTCACTGGGAGGGCACATGGGTGCTGTCACCGTGCAGACAGGCCATGGAGCCGGTGCTTCAAACAGAGCCTCGGCTCCACCGCCAGCGGGTTCCCCTGCAAAGACGGATCAGGCTGCCAGCGGATCCAGTTCTGAGAAATCTGCACTTGCTTCATCCCCAGCGGTGGCGGGAACTCAACAGAGCCCGCCAGATGGTGGTGGCGACGCTCAAACAGAATCCTCATCGAACAAAGCAGCGGTCACTCTAAAGGAGACCACTCCTATTGAAGAAGAAATTAAGAAAGAGGCGCCTGACACCACCCAAGTCTCGTCTACTACAACAAACCCCGAAGCTTCTGCTGCAGGGGTCAAGCAGCCCGAAGCGGATGCCTCCACGGCCACCAAAACAGACGCGACCACCGCCACGATGGCTGCTGCTCCTCTGCTGGTGGCAGCGCTGGCCAGCATTGCTGTGCTCCAAGCGGTGTGGTAGAAGGACAAAACAGAACCTACTAATCTGTAATTGCTTGCGGCCCTTGTGGTCACTGGAACCCACATGTTGCGGTTCTTTTCATTCTCTTCCTTTATTGCTGCCCCGTTGTGGGCTCGGCGCCGCCTCCTCCGTCTTAGAAGGGTGCGTGCATGGCGTGCAGCCCCATGTGTGCGCTGGGGTGTTGGACGCCGCACTCCCTCTCATTGTTTGGGGTCGTTGGTCTTCTGTGCATTAAGCACTGGTGTGTGCCCTGTCGACACCAGACTTCTTTAAGTGATACCACTTGCTTTGGTGCAGTCTGTGCACATGGATGGTATGCTCTTGTCGATGCCTGTTGCTCATCCCCGCCATGTGAGTGTGTGTGTGTGTGCTACCAGCTTTGTGTGCCCCTATTCTCAGACGCTAGCTACTCAAGCCATACTAAGGAAGATGAAGAAGGTACGCCACGTGGTTTGTGTGCTGGTCCTCGCATGGTGTTGCTGCACAGCCCTGTGCGTGGGTGCTGCTGTGCCTGACTCAGCGGCAGATCCAGTTCTGAAGGATGCGGGAGCACAGATTGCGGCGAAGGAGGCCGAAATCACAGCCCTCACAAAAGATCTCGACGCAGCGACGAAGGATGAGGGTGCCGTTGCTGCTGTGAGTGAGGCAGTGAATGGGGCGAAGACGGCAGCTGAGGCTGTCAAGCAGATCGTGACGGATGTGAAGGTGCTTCTGGACGGGGACGTCAGGTATGCCGTGAAGCGTACTTCTGTCGCTCTGGCGGATACTCATGACGCGGCGTTGGCGCTAGTGATTCTTCTGTTTCCCAATGATCATGATGATGTGCCCTCAAAGTTTGTGTATCCGAAGGAACTTACGAGAGAGGGGGCAAAGCAATTGGCGGAAGCTGCAGTTGCAAGCGCCACGGAGGCAAAAGCCGAGGCAGCGAATGTGCTGTTGAATGCCACTGAGACAGAGGAGAAAATAAAGGCCATGGTTCAGAAAGGAACTTCGGCACTGCAGCGCGTTACGGATGTGGCGGGTAAATATGAGAAGGGGACGGAGGCCTTTAGGAGCGCAGTGAAGGCAGCAGAGGAGGCAGCCAAACAAGCTATTTCTTCAGCGGAGCAGTATCTGAAGGAGATGAAAAACGTCACGGAACCAGCACGAATTATTTCCGAAAAAGCAAACGCATCGCTGACAATGGCAAATAAAGTGTTGGAAATAGAAAAACTAACTGACACTCAGCGGAAACCCGATAACCGTGAAGAGTTATCTGTAATAATGGGGGATTCCTATGTGGGTATGGAGACTGTCCTGGAGGCAATGAGGACAACTCTATACGCAAGGGATGCCGCTCACAATGTGTCGAAGGCTGTTGATGCTGTGATCACCTCCGCCACTGGTGCGGCACGGAGGGTTCAGAGTGAACTGGACAAAGCCCAGATGGGCAAAGCAAAAGCCGGGGAAATGTTGACGAAGTTAAGGACTGAGCTGGAACAATTGACTCTGACAACCACTGCCGCTGTAGGCGGAGGCACTGCCACTCATCCATCGTCAACGGGACCCACAACTAACCCTGCGCTTGTGCCTGACGCTGCCCCTGTGAGCAACGGCAACATTGCGGAAAGCGAGAAGCGTCCTGCTAAACACACTGATGGCAGCAGCGCTGTGTGGGTGCGTGCACCGCTTATGTTGCTGCTGTCCTGTGTGGCTGTGTGGTAAGACTTCTGTGTGTGTGTGTCTGTGTGTTCATAGGACGATGATGCTCCTGCCGTAATTGTGTTGAGTGCTGAGAACTGCACTCCTGATTGTTAAGGTTCTTTTGTTTCGTTTTCATTGCTGCCCCGTTGTGGGCGTAACGCCGACCCACTTGCCCTCGACGACACGCATTGTGGGAAGGGGAGGCGTGGTTTCTTTTCTTTTCTTGGGCTTTGCTTTGCGCGCTGCTGTGCGCCGCTCACTAACTGTTTCTCCTGCTGGAGGATTCTCTTTTCATCTCTGTGTGTGTGGTGCGTCCTTCGCTCCGTCCCTCGCGCCGTGTCTGCGCCACTCACACCGGGACACACATAAAGGGACGGGAGCGCCAGCAGTATAATTGCGTCCACGAGCGCTG
>NW_008826670.1:0-5685 GCF_000691245.1 Trypanosoma grayi
ATGATGATGATGATAGCGATGGTGGAGAGAATAGCATGTCTCAGAGACCCTACAACAGAGCGGAGGCTGCCGGTATCACCAGCCGTACATCTTTGTTCCGTCTTGTTCCCATCACCAACAACCAGCGTGCATGCCACGGGACACCAATACCACTCTATCCCTTCCTCTACACCTCGCTCCTTCACATTGGATTTCCCCATCCCATTTCTACACGTCTTCTCACAGCGTGGCCTCTTATTTATACTTTTAGTTCCCACCAACGTTGGCGCAACACGCCGCCTTGTCGCCATCTATCTAAAAGAGTGCACGCCTTCTCCATTTCTTACCCGTTTTGCTCCTCAATGCATTGCGTGCTTCTGTTGCTGCTACCGCCCACTCCACCGCCTCACACCAAACCGACAAAGAGACATTAGACGCCTGCACAAAATCAGATCTCCTTCGGCTCAAACAATTCGAACAGCTGACTACGGCAAACAGGGCATGTATTCACGGATGAGGCACAAAGCCGACACAGCACCTTGTGACGACACGGAAGCGAGATAACTGTCGGTACGTGATCCATACACACGACACAGTTCTCCTGCTTGCTGGAAACGGCCTCGCGCACATGCTCCAGGTACTCAATCATATCGCGCTCCGTAAGCCGCAGCTGTGAGACCTTCAGCTCGTTGATGTTAAGTGGGAATAGGACGCTGCGCTGGCTCATCTTGTTGATTACATCCTGCCGCACCTGGCGGCGTGTTGGCAGGTCATAATCCCGCTCCGGTGTTGCCAACTCAGGCGCAGCACCGGCCCCCGCCGACGCAGGCCGCGGTGACACGGTGCCGCGGAAGAGCGGGGGATGCTGTGCGCCACCGCCCGCACCTCCGAATATGTTGCTGTTGCTGTTGGCGTTCAGTGCAGTCGCAGTGCCCTGCCGCGAGAAGCGCGCCATGCCACCGCCGCCGCCATCACCACCGTTGCCAAACCCCGGATCGCCCCCCGCAAGTTCGCTGTACGCGGGGAACATGGTGCCCACATCGGGGGCCGTGCTGTTCCTATGATGACGCGCAGACAGGGCTCGCGGTGTCTCATGGACGCTCGGCGCCCGCACCGCGTGCACTTGACTCGGCCGCCGTGCTCGGTTCCCAGCGTGGCCATGCCGAGCTCTACCAACCACCGTACGGATGCGTTCAGCGATGCCGATGAGCTCCTGACACGTCGGTTTCGCTAAGCTCATTACCGGATCTCCAGCATCACCCATAATGTGAGACAAGCTTCCAGCGGAATGCCCCGACGGCATCATTTCTAACCAGTGCACAAACTCCGCCTCTGTCATTGTGGAGTTGCTGATGCTGTTTAGCTGATACCGCGTTCCATTGATAACTGCAAGAGAGACTGGTAGCGCCAACATCAGGTACTTATCAGTTCGGATGGCAGGGTTGGTGGAGAAGCCGCTGTACACGTCCCCAGTGGTAATGGCACCCACACGAGCTACGATATAGTCCTCGCGGTGGTCTTGCAGCTCTAATAGGACGCGAATGAATGCGCCGTGCAGGACGTTGTAGGCGCCATCCGACATGATGATATGGACTGCCTCATTGCGGGTCACTTGCGCCTGCTTCGCCGCCTGAAACAGCTGTTGCGTCTCTTCACTGAGCATGGCTCTGCGATGATAATACAAAGCAGGAAACTAATCAATAATGTTTGAGCACTTTCCTCCCCGTGCTTCTTCCCCCCGGGTCCTTTATTTTTCTTTTCTACCGCCTTGGATGGATGTATGGATGGATGCTTGCTCTGTAGAGCCAGGCCGATTCCGATGCGGGAGGAGTATCGGGGAGGTGGAGGAGGAATGCTAATGCTAGTAACAAAAAAGCAACAACAACAATAAACCCAAACGACAAGGAGCGTCTACCCTACACCTTCCTCTGTCCGTGCTTCTATTGTTATTATTAGTGTTCCTTTCTGCTAGCTGATGGGATTGTTGTGTCTTGGAGAAGGAACGATTTGTGCCCTCCTTTCGTCCTCTAGTTTTCTTCTTTGTTTTTGTGCTCACCTTCTCTTCGGCACAGACAACAAGGGCAAGTAAGACGAGACAACAGCAGCAGCTGTCATGATATTGCTGAAGGAAACAAAGAAAAAAAAAAGACTATGCTGGGATACCGGTGCATTGCGGCATCAACGCGACAAATACCTTTTACATACACACAAACTCACAAGCATATATGCGCGCATCTCCATTGATCCAAGAAACAGATCCCACGAATCCGCACAAAAAAAAAAACGTCTCCATACTCATAATAATACACTTTCTACATGCCACAAGAGAACAAAATACCAAACATGTCACATATAGATGGATACAGACAAATATGCTTCTACGGCTCAAGCCGCACCGCCAGCGCCCCCCATCCTGGATCCGCTACCGCAGCCTGTTTCACCAGCGAAGTTACGCACAACTTCGCGGGCCGCTGCAGTGGGTTGGGTGGAAGCCCCATTGTGTGTGGCGCAGTGCTTCGTGCCTGTACCGGGAGACGCGGGATAGGCAACCGTCGCGCAACAGCGTTGATCGCCGCCAGGTCCTCACCGCTCGGTCCAATCGTTGGCGGATTCAAGCACCCGTAAAAGCTACTCAGCTGACTCAGGCTGTGGCAGCTGGAGCTGTTGTCGTTAGCGACCACATCCAGCAGGTCAAGGTGCACCCCCTTTTGCTTTCGCGACTGACGTACAAGGGCTTGCACGCGCGGTGGCGTGATGCTGGCGATTGTGTTGGGCGTGCGCCACACTATCGACGACTGCGGCGTTGGTGGCGTGCCCGCCGAAACGTTGGGCCTCTCTTTATCGTCAACATCATCATCGCCATGATCATCTAAAGGACGATTGGCTGTGTCGCCGTCCCCACTTGACTGCACTACAGGGTCCGGTGTGCTGCTAGCTGTCGCCGTCGTTGTTGTTGCTGCTGCTGCTGCTGCCAGTGCAGTGGCCAGCATCCGTGCGTCCTTTACCGGCTGTGCTGAACTGACTCGCTGCGCCACTGTCATGGAGTAATCCGCCTCGCTTTGCCGCGCACACAGGCGACGTGTGGCAAAGCGATTCTGCAGGGCAAAGGCGTTGCGCGAGGGGTTTACCTTCTCCAACGCGAGAAAGTAAGAGGATGGGTATTTGAGCGACTGTACGGTGGAGCGCTGCGGGACGTACGAGGCGTCATACAGCAACGCCTCCATCTCCGCCATGGCTAGTCGCTGCTCTGCGTTTCTAGTCACCACCTTATCGGCGGCCGACCGGCCCAACGATGACGACGCCGCTGTTACCGGTGCTGCTGCTGCTGCTGGTATTGCTGTTGCCGGTGATGATGATGATGATGATAAGGTCAAGGAAGAAGTGGCTGATGCCGACATTGCAGACGCCGACACAGGCCGGAAGCCGTGGATCTGGTAGGTGTAGTTGCTGATTTCATCAACGACACCAGACCCAATGACACTCGCGTGGTATTCAGCGAGGAGAATATCAGACTCCTTAGTGGGCCGCGAAAGCCGCCGCTCAAACCGCTCCAGGAAAACCTGCTGCACGCCCATTACACTCCCAGGGCGGCACAGACGAATCCATCCAATGCTTTCTCGCGCAGTTAAGCCATAGTGCTGCATAATGTACACGCATATCAGCGTACCGGTTCGCCCCAGCCCAGCATGACAGTGAACTGAAACCGCGCCACCACCGCCCCCAGTTTTGGCCTTCTTCCTCGATGGATAGCTTAGCTGCTGCTGCGGCCTCTTATTCTTCTGCCACGGCGGCGGTGGTGGTGACGGCAGTATGGGCTCAACGGCCCGAAGGAAGCGGGCGACGACGTCATCATTCGGCGCGCTGCCGTCGGGGAACTCCATCTCAATATGCTGAATGCCGTTGGCAAGAAACGTTTCACGCTTATAAAGCGGCTCGTTCAGCCGCACCACGTGCGAAACCCGCAGCTCCTGAAAGAGCTTCGCGTAGAGCTCGACACACCGCTCAGGCCTGCCGCTCTTTGGGGACGAAAAGGCGAGAAATACGCCCGGCACAACCCAACTGCAGTCTTGACGCCGCAGCCTGTCGTACTCGTTGAGGTTGAATGTAAGCACATTGTACCAGCCCAGTGCAATAGCCTTCTCAAGACCCGAAATAACGTCCAGAAGTGCCAGTGGGAACGTCGACACACCGTAACTCGCATCCCTGAAGGGAATGATGGGTGGGTACGCCTGCTGGAATACACGCCAAGTCGCCGACGCCGACCAACGCAGCGTGGAGACGCAGAAGCAGGCAAGCAAACACGCCGCATTGGCGCGTTCATGATTGCTCAAGCTGCTGCAGAAGATAATCGGGAGCGGTGGGTCCTCATCGGCGTCGGTGTCGGTGAAGTGCGACCGTTGTGTTGCGGTCAAATCAGTGGAGGGGCGAGCGGAGCCCGCCCGCGGGCCGAACACCGCCGCGCCGCTTTCGTCTCTGCTCCATGCGTACGCAGCACAGCGCTCCAGCAGCCCCACCAACCGCCGCGACAGACGCGTCACACAGCTCAAATCCAACGGGCCAAAGTCGGCGAAGAAGGGCCGGTACTGGAACTCCCGGCTTTCACTGACGGAAAAGTAGAATGCATTATTCTCGAGAGCGCCGCCGCAATCCTTGTCATTGTCACTGTCCCGCAGCAGTCGCCGTCGCAGCAGCAGAGCCTGAGCGGCGTTGGATCGTGCGCGGCGAAGGGTTAGTGGCGATGAACGACCTTTTTGCGCATCGTCCATCTTCATCTTCTTGGGGTGCTGTGGCTTCTGGGGCTGCCGCTGCCTGTGCTGCCGCCGGGTCTGCGCAGCATGCATGGATGCCTCCAACGCCGCGGTGGCGGCGGCCACCTCAATGTTCTCCTCCTTCGGCATGCCCTGCGAGGCTGCCGATCCAGCGCGTGACGGAGCCATCGACGCAACGGCTTCACCGATCGTGGGCAGCTTCTCGCCTATTGAGGCGAAGTACAACACGCCAGGTATGATCTCCATCGCCTGTCGCGTCTCCAGCAGCTGTGGGAGTGGCTGCGGCATCTTGTTTTGTGGCTTGTGTCTCGCTCTCTCCTTCGCCCGCACTGCACGCTAACAAGAACAAGCGGGAAACCAAACACAAACCCCACCTCAAAAAACAGAAAAGGAAGACAAACAAATAAACACGTTTTACAGCTGCTCATTGCAACTGCTGCTGCTGTCGGTGTTCGTCCACTCTGCTGGTGGCATCTTTCTGCGTAGTTTTTTCTTTTTCTCTCTCTCTCTCTCTCTCTCTCTAGTCACTCATCGTTTTCAGCCTCCTCTTCATACACAGAGAATTCTCAGCAGTTCAGGTAGGACGGAATGCCCTCTTCTCCCTTCTCTCCGTGTGTCTCCAGAAGCACACGCACACGCACACACAGATATATACATACATGCATGCACACACGCCCCCCCACCCCCCACCCAAAGCGGCAACACTGCCAGCGGTGGCATCAGCACTATTATGCGCTCATTATCTGCACTCTGATACCGACGCCCATACAAACAACGCAGCCCCAAGCGGCAGAGTTTCAAAATAAGAAGCAGAAAAATAAAAGTGGAAGAGTGAACGAAAGAATTAAGTAATCTGTGTCCATTATTGAAAGAGTAACAGGACTCTGATGACAGAGCCGAGAAAACAACAACAACCACGAAGAACAAAAAAAAAATT
>NW_008826671.1:0-4409 GCF_000691245.1 Trypanosoma grayi
TGTGCTCTCACTCATGGCACTCGCGTCTGCGGCTGCTGCGGGCCTCCTCGCGTCGTGGCAGCACCGCCGCATCTACCGCGTGTGGCGGCTGCGGCACCCCAGACGCGTGGCACAGCAGCGGCGGCTCATGTGGGGCTCTGCGGCGTCGAGCGTGGCACTGCTGCTGCTGCTGGTGAGCCCGGTGGGGTGCATGGCTCTGCACGAGGCTCGACACAATGATGCGCGGCGGCTTGACGACATTGCGGTGCGGGCGCTTGTGCTGAAGCAACGCTACGAGGCAGCAGCGACATCCGGGAGAAAGGAAGCGGGGGACGTCTACGATCGCTGTGAGAAGGACTGGGCTGCGCTCATGAAGGAGCGTGTGGCCATTGACGAGAATGTCTAATGTATCGGTCTCTCTTGGGATGCCTGTGTCTGTTGTTTCCCTTGCGGGTAGTGTAATTGTTACCCACGCACTCAAACCGTCTCTCTCTCTCTCTCTCTATCTATCTATCTATCTCTCTTGTCTATCTCACACTCACGTACTGCGATAACTGTAGAGGAAAGGCTTAAAAGAAAGAGAGGGGAAGATTCGCATCAAGGCAAACGAGTGCTAACGAGAGACACAGACACACACCTTACACGCCTACTGTTACACACGCCGTAAAAGCTTAACGTGCAAAACAGAACACAGAATCCATTGCGTGTGCGTGTGTGTTGTGTACACCATTACTTTCCCTTGCTCCTGATTATCTCATCTGCGTTGAGGTATTCGTCTCACTGTCGGTGTTTCTCTCTGTGGGTGTGGGGTGCCTTGCCTGTGTGGAGCTACACGTACACACAGAGACAGGGAGAAAGAGAGACAGACGTATCTGCAGCCACTACAGGGAGCGGGGAGAGAGAAGTGGTGCCGCTGTGTGATACCCAATCAACAGCAGCAGCAACAACAACAACTGCTGCTGCATACATACATACATACAAGAGAACACACCAAAATACATACGTCCTAGAAAGCGAAGAGGGAAGAGGAGAAGAAATAAAAAGCGACAAGAGCAGCTGATAATCAAGGAAGAGGCACATTGATTTTTTGGGGGGTTTTTTTTTTGATCTTCTGGTTCTTCTGCTTCCTCTTGAAGAAGCCGCACCAAACGGACTCGCCTCGTCTTCTTCAGTTGTTTACGTGGACAGACACCCGAGGTCCGTGTGGGTCGGGGGAGAGACTGTTGTCGGTTGAGCTTTGCCTCCTTGTCGGCTCGCCTGCCGCCCCGTCCTTCCCTGCTGCGTGTTGTGTTGCGTGTGCGGATGAACGACGAGAACCTTGTGCGGAGCCTCTCCTTCCTCCTCGCCCAGGTGGCGGCGGTGGAGGCGGCCACGGATGTCGAGCCCAGACCTGAGCAGCGGAGCAACGACGAGAACAGCAACAGGAGCATCACCATCACCCAGAATAATAATAACAACAACAAAGGCAGCAATGCCGGTCCGAAAAGTGCGAACAAGAACAGCAAGAGCGCAGTTTGGGATAAGAATAATAGCAGCAGCAGCAGCAGCAGCAACAGCCACAACAACAGTGCCGCCCAGCCCCGCTTGCCGTTTCTGTCGGCCTCATTCTTCTCGCTTGCGGCGGATGTTAACAGCGATGGGGCGGTGGATGGCGCACCGCTGCTCTTCGACATCCCGCACCGCGCGGAGGCCGCCACGATTGGCAGCGATGCGAATGCAGCCGCATCGGTTTCTCTGCCTCTCGGCTACCACGGCGGCACGAATGCTTTCACGCCAGAGGGGGTGGTGAAGACGCCATCGACGTCTCCGTACTCTGTGACGGCGGGACTCACGCCGTCAACGCACAGCTCGAGCGTGGTGCGGCCGTATATCCAGCAGTCCGCTACGGCAGCGGCGGCATCAGCCGGAGGAGGTGTCGGTACGCCCACCGCAAAGGCGAGTCCGTCAGTTACGCCTTTTTGGATGGGGCCTCATGGGTGTGGGCCCGTCAACAGTTCTGCTATTGGGGCGAAAAACAACAGCATCGATAATAACAGCAGCCGCAGCTTCAATGACCCTATGAACAGCCTTAACCTGGTACTCAATTTGTCGCCTGTCAATGCCCCCATCAATTCAGCAGCTGCAGCTACATCCCCACCCCACAGTAATGCCAACAACGGGATGGTCCTGAGTGGGGGCCCCTACACCCTGCAGCAGTATCATGTAGCAAGTGGTTTGCAGACTGGGATGCGAGGTGGAGGCGGCATCCCACAGCCGCAGCAACAAAAACAACAGCTGCCGTGTGTCGACAGGTATGAGTCTCCCTCCGAGTCTCTTCGTGATACCACACTGATGCCACCACCGCTGCCATCCTCACACCTTGTGGGATGCCAAGGCATGATGATGACTTCTATTCCTGCGACTGGCAACAATAACAGCAACAGTAGTGGCAATGGTGGCCACCACAGTGCGTGGATGATCTCTGATGAGCATCAGGGTAGCTTGAAGTCTTCGCTACCCCCAAGTGGGGGGGAGGTCACGGGCGTTTTCCGTCCAGACAGCAGCGCCGCGTCGGCGCGGCGCCACCTGCCATACAGTTACCGCCAAGCACACCTCTCTCCCGTGACTTCACTGGCGTCAAGCGGTGCCGGTGATGCCTACCACGCGCCCATGGCACTGCCGGATAGGCATCAGAGTCCGGTGGCCAGCGGCGCACCGCTGCGCTCGCCTGAACTGTCGTCGTCGACGACGTCGCGGGCGTCGTTCCAACTTGCATTGCACCGTGGCTCCGTGGTAAAAATGGTGAGCGACCAGCAAGGCTGTCGTGCACTGCAGTCCGTGCTTGAGCACTACCCGTACCACACGCAGGAAGTGCAGTGCATCGTGTCAGAGCTGCTCCCTGTGCTGCCACAGGTTATGACGAACCCGTACGGCAACTTTCTTGTGCAGAAGCTTCTGGAGATTGCGCCGGATGAGGAGCGGCTGCGGCTGTTGGCGCAGCACCTCTCGGGGTCGCTCTGTGAGGTGGCCGTATCGCCGCACGGGAACTACGCGGTGCAGAAGCTGATTGACTCGCTGCGGTCGCGCCGGGAGGTGGAGGTTGTGTGCACTGCACTGCAACGTGGTGTGCTAATGCTGATGAATGATCTCAACGGCGGGCATGTGGTGCAAAAACTNCTCCAGTGCCTGCAGCCAAGTGAGGTGGTGTTTTTGTACGATGCCATTGTGGAGAGGACGCTGGATGTCTGCAACGACAAGCAGGGATGCTGCGTGGTGCAGAAGTGCATGGACCGCGCTCCTCCAGACCAACTACTTCGGTTAAAACAGGCGGTGCTGCATCACATGTTGCCGCTTTCCATGAGTCCGTTCGGCAACTATGTGGTGGCACACCTCATCATACACTGTGATGGGCTGAGGCAGCAGGATGTGGTGGATGAGGCGGCCCTACGTGCAGGACCCGCGCTGGAGCTGCTCTGCACCAACAAATTTGCCTCCAATGTGGTGGAGAACATTGTGCGTCTGTGCAGTGAGCATGCCAAGGTGGAGTTGTGTCGTATTCTGCTCCAGGGGTCGAATGATAAGATGTCACTTGTCTTTGGCAGCAACGGTCCACATAACCGCCACCATCAACAACAACAACAGCAGCAGCAGCAACAGTCATCATCACGTCAAGCGCTGCATAATGGCTCTTCAGTGCTCGCAAACATTGTGCTTGACCCGTACGGCAACTACGTGGTGCAAACTATGCTTTCTGTTTTGCCTGTCGGTCCGGAGCTGGTGCAGCTGCTGCGCCAGCTGCAGCGATACCTTCCGGCGCTAATGGAGGCGAATTTCGGGAAGCGTGTGGCGGCTAAGATGGAGCAGGCCAGGGCACGGGTGACGCAGTGCTGCCCACCGAAGGCCCTCATCTCTGATGACGAGGGCAACAGCAGTGCTGGTATGTTTGCGCGTGTTGACACGGCGGCGTACACACAACACCACCACCACCGTGCAACGGCGATGGTGGGGGCAGACTCCGCCACGCCGCAGTCACAGCCGACCGCGGCGACGACGCTGTTGCTTTCACGCGATAGTGGCACAAGTGCTGGTGAAAATGGCAGCCCTGCTTCTTGCTTTGGTTCGCCATCAACTGCCCACGTCTCGTCAATGCCGCCGCATGGCCAACAGCCACAGCAGCGACTTGATTTTTATCACCCCAAGCAGCAGCAGCAGCAGCAGCAACACCACGGTGGCCGGTACAGGGGCCGGCGGGACGTCCGGGCAAAGTGAGTAAAGGCGGGGCTGGGCCTCCTCCCCCCTCCCCTCCCGGTGTTGCGGTTAAAAGGAAAAAGATGGTTTAAGAAATAGAGGGAGGACAGAACGAAGGGAGAGGAGGTCATGAAACACACTTGATTGAGAAGTGTAACTCTTGTCTTCTCTACACCCATCTCAGACGTTCTTTTTTTTTTTTT
>NW_008826671.1:4455-5680 GCF_000691245.1 Trypanosoma grayi
GGGGGGGGGGGGGGGGCGTCCGCCGCCCACGCTCCCGTACAGTGTGCGGATTTTTCTGCTGTGTTGCTTTTCTTTCTATGTGTGTGTGTGTGTGTGTGTGTGTGTGTGTGTGTGTATGTGTGTGTGTGTATGTGTGTGTGTGCGTGCCGAGTCGAATAAAATAACTTTATCTGCATGATGATGATGATGGGGCAGGCCGACAGAGACGGCCACGCCCTTGTATTCTCCCGCGGGCGGGCGTCCCAACACGCGCACCGCTGAGGCTGTTGTTTGGCGCCGCAACGGCAATGCTGTTGCTCCCACGCGGTGGAGGGGTGCATCTTGTTGCTCCTGCTGGCATCTGCCAGCACGACGTGTAAGTGTATCGGGTGGAGGGGGGGCCAGAAGGCCCTGGTGACTCCCGCGTCTGCTGTTTGTTTGTTCGTTTCTTTCTTTCTTTCTTTCACGTTTTGTTTCATGTTTTGTGTTCTTCTTCTTTATCCTCCTCCTTTGGAGTGTTGTTGTGGTGGTGGTGGATTCGCTTTGTTTTTTTTTTTGTTTTTGTTTTCTTTGCTTCGCTGTTTCGGTTGTTTTTTTTTTTGCTCATCTTCGTTCTACACGCTTCTGTCACTTCACACGGCGCTGCGCCCCCCACGCCCCAGCGGCGAGGGCGGGAAGGGGGGCGCAGCAACAACAACGACAACAAAACAAAAGAAAATTCGCAAAATAGAGAAACCCCCTCAAATTCCCCGTCCAATGTGTGTGTGTGTGTGTGTGTGTGTGTGTGTGTGTGTGTGTGNGTGCTGCCTTTTGTTTTTTTTTTTTTTGTGATCCTTCTGCTTCTTCCATTGCTGATTGTGTGCACCTGCTTCTACTACTTCCACTACTACTACTACTGCTGTTGCTATTGCGGCTGTTATGGCCGTCTGGGGTGGTAGTCCGTAGGAGTGTGTCTCTGTGCGGGTGGTGGACTTGGGCGTGTGCCTTCCATACGGCTGCCGCCACTCGCACATGTGCTCATTCGCTTGCACACATACACGCATGCATTTGCTCTCTGTTTGTATGCGGGTTATATATATATATATATAATGTGTGCGTGGGTATGATGCGTATTGAGTTGAGTAATCGACACGCGCAGGTAGCAGGGAGCGCGGCGGCCAGTGGTGCTTGTCTGCCAAATGGGCTTCATTCATGCGGAGGAGCGCGGTAGAAGAGTGGGCGATGGAGAAAGAAGCAGGAGGGGGGG
>NW_008826672.1:0-839 GCF_000691245.1 Trypanosoma grayi
TATATATATATATATATATCAAAGTAAACAAACAAAAATGGAAAAGCCATATATTCCTCTCTCTTCGCAGCTGCTCCCGATGATTATCGACACCACCCACCAAGCGCACCTCCGCAAAGTAAAAGGATAGAGGAGGCTGTGAGACGGCAGCGGGCAACGCGATGGTAAAAAAACAAACAAACAAACAAACAAACAACACCACACATACACCTATAATAAAATGGAGAGGTGGACACACAGAGACACACGACACAAATCAATCCCATTTTAAGTGTGTCTTTTTCATTTGTTTGTTTTCCAACCAAACGACATAAGAAAGAATGTGGTGCATCGAGTTTCATGCTGCTCGCACCCCAAGCCCATTTTCCCTGAGAGCCTTTTCGCACGCACGAAGAAAATATATATATGTTGACTACTGGTTTTCATTTCCCTTTTCTGCTCGCTCCTGCCGTTGATATTGTTGCCTCGGATTCCATTGGCTGCGCCGGACCGATGGTCGCCACCGGCATTGGGTTCTGCGGCGGCCGGCATTTTAAGACGTACATCGGCTCAAACTTCGGCGCCCGGGGGTCGTCAAATGGAATGACGGTGCCGTTCGGCCCCGCGAAGCCAATCGGGCGCGGTATTTCATTCGCCTTATCGCCGTCCATTTGTTCCGCAGCCTTAGTGTTTGTTTGCTTCAGTGTGTGTGTGTGTGTGTGTGTGTGCTGGCTTGGCTTGTTTGTATATGCGGGTTCCTCGCCAGCTTAACTTTTCTTTCCGTTGTTATTTCTTCAGCGTGATGTGAAGAGGGGAACAGACAATGCGTACAAGTGTGTGTGCGTATGTGTGTGTGTGTG
>NW_008826672.1:1126-5679 GCF_000691245.1 Trypanosoma grayi
CACACACACACACACACACACATACACATAGCGCGCGGGAGAGGGAGGGGGAATATAGTGGTGTCGTGACAGAGAGAAAGACACACACACACACACACACATATATGGGCACAATCACAATCACGCCGCCCCACACCTGACACAGACATCGCAACGCCTTTCCAACACGATTGCGGGTCACACAACGACTGGCTCCTACGTTTGCCAAAGACCATCACCACCTCGAGGCAAAAATAAAGTGAGAGCCAACACTGCGGTAAAAAAAAAGAAGAAAACGGCAGCGGCAAACGCCAGAGAGTGATATTGGACGGTGTATATATATATATATATATCTAGAAAGCATTACTATTATTGCTCCTACACACACACACACACACACACACACACACAGACAAGAAAGAGCACCCCCCAAGCAATGATAGATCGGCAAAAAAACAAACAAACAGCAACAGAGCAAAGGTGCAACGGGCGATGGAAACTGAAAAACAAACAAACGAAAACCACAGTGAAGGAGGAAGAGGAAAAAAAAAAAACGAAAACGGGGGGAAAAGCAACAAACCGTTCAATTTCCCCCATTCCATTTTCCCTTTGTCCATGCCTTCAACTACCCTCACAGCCACAGCCACACACGCACGTCTTCCTACAACCATTCCACTACCGCCGCCACGCAGTCCACATCTCCCACCCCCTCATTTGATCTCGCGTCCATCGAAGTTGTTTCTTTTTCTTTCCCTCTCTCCACTCGTGCGCGCCGCCCTCCTGCATTGTCATACCCGCTCCCCTCTGCAGAGCATGGGGCTCAGTTCCCCATTCCCACCACCACGCTGCATTACATCGGGGGTCTAAAAACGGAAATTACAGAAACATGTCCGCATGAGTGAGGGCTGGAGTCTTCTCATTCTCCTTCCCTTTTTTTCCCTTCCTCTTGCCCAAAATTTCGCCATGATATGACTCTACTGGAATAGATCCTCAAAGGGATCCTTTTTCTTCTCCACTTTTGGCTGCACCGCTACGGGCGCCTCTGGCAGCGGGAAACTGCCTTTGGTGAAGTCGAATGTGGCCTGCAGGGGAACAGGCTGCTGCATCACCGGCTGCTGCTGCTGCTGCGGCGGCGGCACAGGGGCCGGACCATTGCCCCACGCCGGAGGGACCTGCTGCTGTTGTTGTTGCTGTTGTGGCATTTGCATTGGCTGCTGGTGCTGCTGCTGTGGATTTANTGCCCCACGCCGGAGGGACCTGCTGCTGTTGTTGTTGCTGTTGTGGCATTTGCATTGGCTGCTGGTGCTGCTGCTGTGGATTTAAGGGCATCATCGCCGATGCCTGTGAAGCAGTGTACATCCCTTCCATGCCATGTCCGCTAGGTGGCATCGTTGGGGCCCCTGTCCCCCAACCATTTTCCATTATCATAGCGTTCGGCGGTTGCTGCTGCTGCTGCTGCTGCTGGTGCGACGGATGCATTGGTAGTGCACTACCGAAGAGCGAGTTCTGCCACTTCGTGTCGACGCACGCTACATTGGGTGCCCCCGCTGGCTGGGCAGGGGGTGCGCTGTAAGATGAGACGGGTACCGAGAAACTCGCAGTAAGAGGAGGAGCAACGGCGGCCGGCTGCGGTGCTGGTACTGGAGTGCTGTCGAACAAATCATCAAAGATGTCTTTAGTTTCGGGCTTGGGCGGTTCAGGCGCTTCCTGTGGCTGCTGCTGCTGCTCTTTTTTTTGCCCGTCATCTGCCTTCGTATTTTCTTGNCGGGCTTGGGCGGTTCAGGCGCTTCCTGTGGCTGCTGCTGCTGCTCTTTTTTTTGCCCGTCATCTGCCTTCGTATTTTCTTGTTGGGGTGACTTTGTCTTCGCGGGGGCGGCTTCGGTAGCCTTCTGTCTCCCGGCTTGGCCCGCCGCCTTGGCCTGCTGCCAGGCCTCTTCCTGTTCACGGATGAGCATCTCGTGGTACGCAATCATCTCGGGATCACTGGTGTTTGGATCCAAGCCTAGGGCCGCCAGGGCGTCCGCATCCAACTCCACATGATGCTGCTGCTGCGACGAAGATGACGGCGCTTGACGCTGTGTGACTGACTGCGACAGGCTCTCTGCATCATTGTCCGCCGTGCGGCCGCCCTCCAACCGTACTGGCGGCGCCTTTGACGGCGGTAGGCGGTTCACCACCTTCACGTCCTGCTGCTCCCACCCATCGGGCCACTCCGTCGCGGTGAAGATGAAGGTGCCGATGTGCCTGCTGATGTCCTCATCGAAGCGCAGAAAATTGGTGAGCGCGAAGATGTCCCACCGCTTCTCCGGGTCCGGTTCTAGCAGGTGCTGCAGCGCAACACGTAGCGAGCCGGTGTACCACGTGTCAGTGCCCGCGGGGTAGCGCACCTTGAGCCTCCCCGTCAGCCCCATGTTCGTCTCACCGAACGGCAGCCGCAAGTACATCATATAGTACAAGAGGACTCCAATCGACCAGAGATCCACGCGCTCGTCGATGCGTTTGCGACTTCCCGGATCCGCCATCTCTGGCGCACGGAAGGCCGCAGTTGTGTGCCGCTCAATGTCCTCAACTGCCAGCGCCACCTCCTCGCGGTTCTCGCACTCATACGCCTCCGTCGTGGAACTGCTGAAGTTGCACAGACGATACGCCGCCGCACCTGTTGCGCCAGAGTGAATTAAAATATTGTCGGGGCTAATGCCACGATGGGCAATAGGCGGCTGCCGCGAGTGCAGGTAGCCCACTACACTCGTGACGGCTAACAGCACCTGCACAACTTCCCCCTCCGACAAACGCGTCTCTTGTCGAAGGCGGCGGTAGAGGTTACTGCTGCAGTACTCCATCGCGACCGTCACGCCGAGTCGCCCATCACTGCGGGTCACCTCAGAGTGAAAGACACGCACGATGCCCTTGTCCTTCACACGGCCAAGCACCTCCGGTTCCCTGTGCGCCACCAGCACCTCGTTCACGTTGAAGAAGGACCGCTTCAACGCGAGGTGGCGCGGGAACTCTGGCAGGTTCTCGGTGTTCTCCACCAGGAACACATACGAGCGCTTGTCCTTGCCGCCCTTGCTGCTGCGCTCCTTGCTGCTGCTTGTGTGATTGGTGGCTTCGCCGATGCGCTGCAGAACGCGGAACGGGCGGCCCATGACGATAATCGTCTCAGTGCCGTCCTGGTTGTACTTCTCGATCTTGCCCTTGGACGAGAAGCTCTTGGCCTTGGAGGACTTGCCACCGGAGCTGCGGGAGTGACTCATCTGAAATGTACTCATTCACCAGCAAAACACCCTCCTACCACGCCTGCGTTTTGTTCACACGCAGTCCTTCTGTTATTGTTGCTGCCTCCGGTTTCCGCTTGCCTCGGCGTGCGTTTTTCTTTTTCCCTTTTTTGTTTTTATTTGTGTGCTATCTCGTAGTTCGCGAAGAACCGTCTTCGTCTCTCCTTCCCAGGCAAGCAGGCACACAAACCACACACACACACGCACGCACACACCGGATTTGCTCTTGAGGCTATACCTGCTGCTGTGGCGTGTGTGAGTGGGTGCGAGTGCGTATGTGTGTCCCTACCGTTAGTTCCCCGCCCTGTTTCTCGGCCCTCTGGCTGTTCCCCACAGATTGGACGCTGCGCTTCTGATCGTGCAACTTGACTAATCAGGTGAGAGAAGCAAAGAGAGACGACGACACGTTGGAGCCGGCGCAGAGGCCACACCAGGCGGGCAGGTCATCAGAGCCCGGCGGAGCAATGGAGCAGGCAAGCAAGCAACAAAGAAAAAAGAAAGAAGCAAAGAAGGGATCAAACAAACAAACGGCGCGAACTGAGGGACCGTGACGGACACACACACACACACACACACACACACGCAGACGCAGACCGAGGAAGGAACATGCATCCGCGCAAGCACCCACAGCCACACCCGCACAGCTGGGTGAGGCATGAGATGCAGAGCGCATGCCACGGCAGCAGAGCACAGGACGAAAAAAAAAACAAACAAACAAAACACACAAAAGAAACAACAAAAGTGGTGGAATCAAGGCGAGTACCCAGCTGATTCAAACGCAAAAAAAAACAACAACAACAACAAAAAACCATCGGTGAACTCCACGCCACATCCTAGCCGCTCTAATACCACGACAGAGAAGGCGCGTTCATTGTCTCAGTGCATGAATGTAGGCACACGTGTATGGGTGTAACCGCCTTCTCTCCCCCACAGCACAGGGGAAAGGAAAGCGAGCGAGAGCAAACAAGATAGCACAGCAGCAGCTGTGAACACACACCCACACCCACACCCACACATGCGCATTGATCAAACTGAGAAACGCCTGAGGGATAGATCCGGCGCATACACGAACCCGCACCAACGCACAGATAGGTATAAATATATATCTTCAGTTACACCACCCATAAAAGCCGCTCAGTGAAGAAAACACAAAACCAAAGGATAGTGAGACAAATGGAAATAAAAAAAATGTAATTCCACGTACCGCTGAATAAGCACACGCGCATAAACGAGCGAATTAACAGCCACACCTTTTCCCTATTTCTCCCTCCCCCCCCTCTCTCTCTCTCTCTCTCTCTC
>NW_008826673.1:0-3996 GCF_000691245.1 Trypanosoma grayi
AAGGAGCGTGAGGCGGACTTTGTTGCCTTGAAGATGTCCCACGAGGACATGATGGTTGGATACATTTTGTACGAGGCACAGGTCCCAAATTATACGCTTGTAAGAGATAGGCCGTGTCGCTTTCACAATCTGCGGTATGGTTGGCCTTTTCGCCCTCTGACTAATTTATCTGTGGTTGTCCATGATACCACCGAGAGTGAGTTTGTCGAGGTGATGGAGCGCTTTAAGAATGACACTTCGCCTACTACAAAGCCTTTTAAGAAACGACGAAGGTATCTCCTATCTACCTGTTAGTAACTAAATCTATAAAATACAAATAATGTATCTCGTTTCTACCTGTTAATAACTGTATCTATATAATAGGAATAATGTCCGGAGTCACGCTTCGTTTTCGAGCACTGCATTTTATGATTGATATGGACGTGTGCTGTATTATCCTCTCGTATCACTCTGTGGGCTCGTCTAGTCCGCTAACGTTGTTTTATTGCATGGAGGGTTGGTGTTGTGCGGATGGTCTCCCACTCTTGTTTGCGGCGTTGCTCCTCTTTCCCTTGGTGGGCTGCGGTGGTTTGTTTGTGGTTCTGTTTGTGAGGTGGATCATCTCCGTTGCTCTCTTTCTTGTTGTGTAGAGGAGCAGCAGGTGGTCAGCTGTGATGTCGAGAGCGTGTCGTATTCGTGTGCCCCTTTCGCGATTGGCGCTGTGTCTCCACCAGGGATGTGGTACGGCATTGTGACGGTGCTGAAGAGATAGCTGAGCCAGTGGTACTGGAGTCGTGGCGGCATTGTGCTCTGCTCTAGCTGCTGTATGTGCAGAGTAACGGAGATGAAGTATGGCTGCCTAAGCTACGTGGTGCTGCGTGTATCTATTTGTTGCGCTAGCTTTGTGGGTGTAGCTCTATGGTTGTGCAGAGCATCGCGTTGGTGGAGCTGAGGTCGGGCTGAGCGGGAAGGTGCTCCTGTGGTTCAGCATGGCGCTTTGTCCCTTCCCTACTGCGACAGACTTCCCTTAAGGTGTCGGTGATACCTTCCTGTGTTTGCCGCAATGCCTCGCCGACCTTCAGATGCTGCGATGGTGTGGCCAGCACTTGGTGACGCTGGATATACCGAGTAGCCGTGTGTTTTTCTCCGGCCCATACGAATCATGTTTTGCTGTTGACGTTGTATTCTGCAGGTGGGCTCGTGACAATCAAGCCTCTTGTTTGGCTGGTGTGTGTGCCGCACAGCTGTGGGCTTGGGGCGTAGTATTGCTCCTTGATGGCGTCTTGCTGGTGATGCCATTGTTTGTGTAGCGCTGGCGAAGATTGGGTCCTGCACGCAGCCTGTTCCTTGTTGAGAAGCGTTGCTGTGCCTTCCACGATGCGCATGGCAGACCACTCGATGTGCCAGTGCGGCGGTGCGCTGTGATGGTGCACCACCTTTGGGGCAAAGTAGGTACGAAGGTTTGATGGGCTTCTTCCGAAATGATACAGGCCCTGCTCCGAGGAGGTGGGTGGGGGGATTCTGAAGGATGAATGTTGAATGCTAATATGCTCACAGGCTGCTTTGGTCTGTACATTTGAGCTCGGTGGGTTGTTCAGGGACCGCGTGGCCTTTCTGACGGAGACTGCTTTGGTTTGGAGGTCTACTGGTTTGTTTTTTGTAGCGTCTACTCCTTCTGTTCTGTGCTCCCCAGTATGAGCTGTGCTTTGTGAGCCACTCTGCGTCTCCGTACTGAAAGCCTGTGCTTGCATTCCCCCATGTTGAGTATTTTGTGTTGCCGCTGGGTGCCACGCTGCTTGGCTTCACTGTGTATTTTTGCGTCCATACGATGCGCTCAGCCCTTGCTGGGTAGGCGGTGGGCCTGTGGAAGCCGGGATACTCTCGTTTGTTGTAACGTTTGCTGACCACACCGTGCTGCCTGGTGATATGCGAGTGCTGCGACCTGATGCAGTGGCGGAAGTGCTGCTTGTGTGTGTCGAGTTGTTGTGGTTGGTGTGGCTGCGTGCTTGACAGGCTGTTGCGTGGTTGGCGTGCGGCATCACGACTCCCGACTGTTGTGCCAAGCTAAATACTTCTACCTATGTGTGTGGCACCGACGGATTCGTGAATTGTCCGTAGCAGCCTGCGCGGCCCACCACCCCGTGGGAGATCTCCGTATGGGCGTCTTGCGCAATGCATTGGGTGTGCATGTTGCCGGGGAGCGTGGCCTCAAGACGTTATGTGCTCTTCTTCCCTTTTCTATTCACTCAAGTGCTATACCCGCTGCTGATGAAGGAGGCGGTGTCCGCGAGGGGCCGAGGCGCGTTACGCTCCAGAATGTTTTTTGGTTGCGCCCTCTGCACGGCTGTGGCGCTCTTACTTGCAGCACTTCTCCTTCTGCCCAGGCTGCACGCTGCTAAAAGGGGAATGACGGATTTGTATTCTGAGCCGCGCGCGAAGACAACCACAATGCTCTACGACCCGACAATGCCGCAACCGATTGCGCTGCAGTATGTCCCGCCAAACACTCTGCAGACATGGGAGAGGCGTGAATTCCTGATTGTGTTTGGCATCCCATCTGTGGACATCGATGCGCGGCAGAGGCGCCGTTACCTGCAGCGATGGACGTGCTGGCGGTTCCCCGGTGTGGCGACGAAGTTAAACAACTTCACTGGTGCGATGCTGGTGCTGTACGTACTGGCGCGTCACCCGTCGCACAACTTCACGTACTCCGCGGGGCTGGAGGCGGAGGCGGAGCAGTGGCACGATGTGATTGCGCTGCCGATGAATGATGGGCGCCCGTCGACCAACAAAAAAGTCGGTGGTAATGGCAAATGGGGACTGGAGGCTGAGGTCGGAATGAGCCGCAAGACGTTCTTTTGGTTCGAGCTGGCGTTCCGTCTGTTCCCGAATGCGAGCTACATCGCGAAGGGAGACGACGACATGTTCCTGCGCGTGCCGCAGTACCTCGCTGACCTGCGCTCGCTGCCGCGCAAAGGGCTGTATTGGGGAGTAGCTTGTGCTGAATCTGTTCAAAAGGGTAATGTTACGCACAAGTTTCATTACTTCGCCGGAATGCTCTACACACTAGCGAGGGATGTGGTGCAGCAGCTTGTATCGTTTGAGCCTGTGCGACGGCTGGTGCGCTTGCCGTACAGCAAAGAGAGAGAGGAGCAGTTTTTCCAGTACAGCATGACTGCTGAGGATGTGATGGTGGGGCAGATACTACGGCTGGAGGTACGATACCCAGCACTGGTGGTTGTAGAGGACAGATGGTGCCGTTTCCACGATCGTGTAGGTAGAAAGTGGCGTCGTGTCGTAAAACGTGAGTCTGTTGTGCTTCACCTCCCATCGGAGAATAGTTATGGGAAGCTTATGAATAAGTTCGGCAATGATACGCTGCCAAGTAAAATGTTGTGGAAGTGGCGCAATCCTGGGCATATTAAGTTCTTCTGTTAATGGAAAGCTCATATATTTGTGCCTGTTTTTTTTTATATGTGTGTACGTATGACACATTTTTGCTTTGCTGAAATAAAAACAAGACGTATTTGGTTTTTGCATGGTACTGTCTAACATTTAGTGATAAAATTGTTTTCGCCGTTTGCTTACTCGCCATTCTGCATGGTACTCATACTGCAAATCTTGTGCTTCCTTAAAGGGTCTATCTCTGTAGCCACAAGATGACTGTGGTCGTTGTTGGTGCCTTTTGTATATCTGCTTTATCTTGCAACACTCCACTGGGGGCTTCCACTCCTGTCTCGACCTGGTGGTTTTTCTGCTTCACTTATTATGTTCGTATAGCATCCACTATTGCTCATGGCGCACCGCCACCCACAGAGAACGACTCGTATTTGCGTGTGTTGCGTCTTTCTTCTTATGGCTGTGGCTTGCCTTCAGTATTTGGACGCTACGGCATTGTTTCAGTCAGATGAGCATCCACACGGTGTACTGGCTAAAGGCAATGCGATGAAGTCGCGCAGCGCACACACCTTGTTTGACAATGAGTCCCTGCAGTACGTCCCACGCAGTGTTGTGCGC
>NW_008826673.1:4078-5672 GCF_000691245.1 Trypanosoma grayi
ACTTCACCGGTGCGATGCTGGTGCTGTACGTGTTTGGGCGGCACCCGTCGCACAACTTCACGTACTCCGCGACGCTGCAGCAGGAGGCGGCGGAGTGGCACGATGTGATTGCGCTGCCGATGAATGAGGGGCGCCCATCGACCAACAAGACGATTGGTGACCTCAAGTGGGGCAATGAGGCTGAGATCGGGCTGAGCCGCAAGGTGTTCCTGTGGTTCGACATGGCGCTGCGNGTCGCACAACTTCACGTACTCCGCAGGGCTGGAGGCGGAGGCGGAGCAGTGGCACGATGTGATTGCGCTGCCGATGAATGAGGGGCGCCCATCGACCAACAAGACGGTTGGTGGTGGCCTCGGCTGGGGGAGTGAGGCTGAGATCGGGCTGAGCCGCAAGGTGTTCCTGTGGTTCGACATGGCGCTGCGGCTGTTCCCTACTGCGACATACTTCGCGAAGGGTGACGACGACACGTTCCTGCGCGTGCCGCAGTACCTCGCTGACCTGCGCTCACTGCCTCGCCGCGGGGTGTATTGGGGATTGCCAGTTGGTGCAACTGCACAAAAGGGGAATGTTACTCACAAGTTTCATTACTTCTCCGGGATGTGCTACACTCTTGCGAGGGATGTGGTGCAGCAGCTTGTGTCGTTTAAGCCTGTGCGACGGCTGGTGCATGTGCCGTATACCAAAAGGAATGAAGCGGCGTTTCTCTACTTCAACATGCAACATGAGGATGTGATGGTGGGGCAGATACTACGGCTGGAGGTGCGATACCCAGCTTTAGTGATTGTGGCGGACTGCTGGATTCGTTTTCACATTGGGCGAGACCGAGCAGGGAAGCTACGAGCTAAATTTACGTCGGTTGCACTTCACTTTCCACCGGAATATAGTTATGGGACGCTAATGGATTTATTCGGCGATGACACCTTGCAGAGTACAGTGTTGTGGAAGTGGCGCTATCCTGGGCTTATTAAATTCTTTTGTTAAGAACGTACCATGAGTACACCCTGTTTTGTTTCGTAGTTTAATTTTCTTCAGGACGGTAGACTCTTGCTCGTCTTCGATAAGAACCACATGTTCTTCTTGTTTACGACGTACCAATCATTTTCTTTTGCCGTTAGGTTGTCTCTGCAGATGGCTTATGCGCCAGTGAAATTGTCAATCATTCCACACTCTGCCTTACCGTCATCGATCTTCATTCCTAGCCACATCATGGCTGTGGTCAATGTTGGCTCGGCGTGACACCCTCCTGTTGCGGTTGCCACGCTTCGTCATGCCCCCACTACCTGCAGTGTTGTGCATCTTCTTTTCTTATCAGCGTCTTCTCCCTAAAGGAGCGCCCACCAGTCATGGCACATCGCCTAAGGCACACAACTTTTATTTGTGTCTGTTGCGTTTTTCCTCTGATTGCCGTATATGGTTTCCAATATTCGGAGGTCAGAAATTTAATTCTCTCCAATGATCCTCCACACAGCGCACCGGCTAAAGGCACTTCGACGAATCCTCGCAGCGCACACGCCGCGTTTGACAGTGAGTCCCTGCAGTACGTCCCACGCAGTGTTGTACGCACGTGGAAGAAGCGTGACTTCCTCATTGTGCT
>NW_008826674.1:0-1016 GCF_000691245.1 Trypanosoma grayi
AAAAAAAAATGAGGAGAGGACACATAGCATCCTTTTTTTTTCCTTCGCAATGATATTGGGTTCCACTCGCACGATTGATGTGGAATCACTGCAAACGAAGCACACGCCTGAGCAATAGGAATAAGAGGAGGAGAGAGAGGAGGGGGGGGGGACACGCAATACGACTGACGGTCTCTCCAGCTCTGTGAGTTTGTGTGGCAGGATGACAGGGAAAAGTGCATTGTTCGTCCCGTAAGCGTAAAAAGTCAAGAAGCTGAAGCACCAGCGACAAAGTGTCTGTGTGTGTGTTGGGGTGGTGCGCTGCGGCACGCCGGTCCCCCTGTTATTTTCAGCTTCCTACGTGCACTCTACGGCAGCAATACTCACTCTCCTGCTTCTTGCATACATGTACTATAAGGGAACAAATACACACGCACACATATAAATATATATTTATATTTGTCTTTCTTTATAGACACAGAGAGAGAGATAGTGTGAGTACGTGTGGGAACCATGCAGCCGCAGACACCCCCAATGACGAACTTTGAGCAGAACGCCACGCAGGCGTTTCAGATGATGGGCTCCGTTCGCATGCAGTCAGCGATGCTGCACCGTAGCACAACCTTCTGCCTCGACCGCTGCCTCGACACGGAGGAGCTGTACACGCTGCTGCGCACAACGGAGGCGCCTATTCGCTATCGCCTCAACGCGGACCTCGGGGAAAAAAAGTGCGCCACGAACTGCGGAGCCAAGTGGGACGAGCTGTACCGCGCCACAACGATGCGGGTGAACGAGGATGAGACGCGGAGGGTGCAGATGCAGGCCATGGCGTCCATGATGGAGGCGATGCAGCGCTGAGCGTGCTGCCGTTAAGAAAAGAAAAAAAAATACATAACGTGTCTGCCAATGAAACGTAGCTGCTCATCACAGACCCCATTCCCCTTCTGATAATTATATGTCTTTACACTCTCATGCTCTACAGATGCCGTCTAATTTATCTGCCTGTGTGTGTTTGGAATTTCTGTTTTTTTTTTTTT
>NW_008826674.1:1173-5667 GCF_000691245.1 Trypanosoma grayi
GTCAATGGGCCCGTCAGCCGACACTAGTGCGCTGCCCTATTCTCGGTGGACGGAGCTGAACTGCATCGTGTGTATAGTGGCTGCCGGCTTCGCGTTTGTGGCAGGCGTCATTCTCTTTGTGCATTACTTCTTCTGCCCCTTTTCGAACATACTTCGCAGTGCATTTAACGATGTGTTCGTCGCTGTCGTGGTGGTGCAGGCATTGCAGGCGCTTCAGTTGTTCGTGTTTTCTCTAATGACAGTTGTGGAGGGCCGCCGCACCGCACATGACATCAGTGAATGGGGCGGCGGTGGTACCTCGTCGCGTGGCATGACGTATGCAATGTGTAACACGAACGCGTCACTTCACCAGTTTCTCGATGCGTCAACACAGCTTCTGCAGACGGCTTTCTTCTTGGTTGTGGCCAATAGCCGCCGCCTCACGTCGTTGGAGGAACTCGACGTGAGCGACGATGAACGCGTCGTCCGCACGGGTGCGAGTGGGTTCCACGAAAGTGTGCTACTGGACGATGAACGCGCGTATAGCAGTAGTGGTCGGAGTTCTGCGTCGACGGCAGCGCGTCCATGTGGTGCTGGTGACACTCAACCTAAGCGTCATAATAGGGATAGCCAAGTGCAGCAGGATCCGTCTTTGTGTTGCAGCTGTCTCTATTCTTTGAAGAGACTCTGTAGGGGTGTCTTTCCCTGCTGCTGCTGCTGGGCCACTAAGTGGCGCGTTGCTACTACGTCTTTGTCTGCCCTTCACGGGCCGTTAGTGCCACCCATCGTTGAAGAAGATGTAGCTGTGGAAAGTGGACGCCACACCTTGCTGCGCGTCACGTGGAAAGTGTACCTTGCTGCCTTGCTGTACGCCTCTTGTTCACTGCTGCTGTGCTGGTTGGTGCTTGCCTACGTGCCAGGCCTCGTGGTGGCGCCGCGCGGTGGGGCAGATCATGGAGACAGCAGTAGTAGTGGCAGTTATAGTAGTGGTAGTATTAATAATGACGTGGAGCCACGCCGAACAGTGCACAACACATTGTTCTTTACGCAGGAGTTTGCATGGTGCTGGATTCCAAGTGGAGACACCTTATCCCCACCGGTGTCACCACAAGAGAAAACAATCCTTGTACTACTTCAAGTGGTCGCGGCGTACGCATCACCTGTGGTATTTTTCTTTAGCGCTACCTACGCTTACCTCGCGTTGCGGCGCTGCTCCCCTTCTTTATTGCGTGATCACCCTATTGTCCTCTGGCGTATCTCCGTCTTCTGTGTCTATCCGACTGTTGTATACATTCTTGGGGCACTGGAGCGTTTCGTGGTTATGCCAGTTTCCTTTTCCACCAGTGCCACCACTAACACCGCCAATTATCACGACGGCGGCAGTGATGTGTGTATGTGGCTCTCAGTGGTGGTGTCTTTTATGTACCCTTTCACTGCAGTTGTGAATGTCGTGCTTTTCGTCTATACTGAGGAGTTGCTGCGTGGGATCTTGGCTACTTGCTGTAGCCGCTGCGGCAACAGCAACGCAGAGGGTAACACGGATCATGACTCCTTCGACTGCAGTAGCAACGTGGCCCAGGACCGCGTCATCTCGGACGGAGGTGACAGCAACAGCGTGATTGCAACGACAGGGTTTTGCGGTGTTGTAAAGGCCATTGCGTGCTCCACTGTAACGGGGCTTCCACCTGGTGCGGCGACGTACATTTTTGCCTCCAGGCCCGTTGCGCTGGGGCCAAGCAGCCACCACAACAGAAGCGCCGCCAGTGGTCCCCTGTCGTCGTACCTGCAGCTGTCGACATCTGCGCGCACTGGGGCAAGCAACATCACCTCGAATGCGCGTGTCGATCAGCTTCCCACCAGCTCGCGTTGACTCTGCGAACGTGAGGGTATGCGTGTGTGTGTGTGTATGTGTGAAGTGGTGAACAGCAGGGAACTTATGTGTGTGCGAGTTTTCCCGTTGTGGTTGAACCGCCCACCTTCCTGCGTTCCGTCGTGATATCACATGTTCATCCTTTCTCACTTTTTGCGCACTGTCTTGCTTCGTTTAGTGGTGCCAGGGCGCTTCCACCGATTTCCGGCTCTGCAGGGTGCACACGCTGTTGTGTGTGCCGCAGCTTATGACGATGCGTCTCGCTTCTCTGTGGGCTCTTTCTTCTTTTTTTTCCCCCTCGCCCTCCGCTTTCGTTCGAACAGTTCGCGACTCCGCTTGTGCTGCCAAGCAAGGCCACAGCTTCACACAACGTCCAACGCACACACACACACACACACACCATCATTAGCAATGTACCTGGCTGTCTTTCAGGAGTTCGCCCATCCCGACGTGTTGGCGCGGGTCGAGAGCGAAGGCATGTGCCGCGTCGACAAGGCTTCGGGCCCGTGCACCTTGGCAAAGTCTGATGAGGAGCTCGCAGCGGTGCGCAGCAACGCCAAGTTGATCATTGACCCTGCAAAAACCAATGAGGCGGCTGTGGAGGTGACACTCAAGGCGCTGTGCGGACTCGGCTTCACCGTAACGCACCGCCACCCCGTCACGTCGGCGGGCTGCCCGATGCGGGACCGCGTCATCCTGTCCTACACGGCGTGAGCGCGGCGTCTGAAGGGTGAAGAGAAGACACATGTGCGACTATTTGCGCGTGTGTGTGAGATGGGGTGGGGAGTCTGAGAATGAGAATGAAGAGTGATGCTTAAGCAGGCATGGTGTTTGTTCTATTTGGTGGTTGGATGTCTGTCGTTTTGTCTCACTGGAACTGAAAGGGCTTTGGTGCCTGCACTTTGCTCATTTTCTTTCCTTTGCTTTTTTTTTTGTTGTTGGGGGCTTTGGGATCTTTTCGCCCTGCCACTACGCCGCTCGCTGCTGCTGTAGTGGACTGTCAACGGGACAACACTAGCAAAGCAACACATCATGGGGCCACTCTCCAAGAAGCGCATGATCGTCCGCGACGGCGTGTTCTACGCCGAGCTCTTTGAGTTCCTCAAGCGCGAACTCGCCGACGACGGCTTCGCGGGCGTCGAGCACCGCGTCACGCCGACTCGCACGGAGATCGTCATCCGCGCCACCAAGACCCGCGAGGTGCTCGGCGAGAAGGGCCGCCGCATCCGCGAGCTGACGGCGTGCCTGCAGCAGCGCTTCCACTACAAGGAGGGCAAGCTGCAGCTGTTCGCCGAGCGCGTGGAGGTTCGCGGGCTCTCCGCGATGGCGCAGGCTGAGTCGCTGCGCTTCAAGCTGCTCAGCAACCTGCAGGTGCGGCGCGCCGCGATGGGCATCATCCGCTACGTCATGGAGTCCGGCGCGAAGGGCTGCGAGGTGACGGTCGGCGGCAAGATCAAGGGGCAGCGTGCGAAGAGCATGACGTTCCGCGACGGCTACATGATCAAGTCCGGCACGGCGCACAAGAACTTCGTCGACGCGGCGACGCGCCACTGCCACCTGCGTGCGGGCACCATCGGCGTGAAGGTGAAGATCATGCTGCCCAACAGCATGCGCTGCGAGGACGAGGTGCTGCCCGATGTGATCACCGTTATTGAGCCCAAGGAGATCACGGCATGAGAGCCTGCGTGTGGTGCCCTCCTGACTTTCCTCATTTCATTTCATGTTTTTTTTTGGTTGACGTTCTGCTGGACCTTTTCTTTTAAACTTTGCCGACGCATTTGCCGGGCGGCGTGCTGTTGGCTTCCTGAGGAGGTAGCCACAGACTGCACCTTTTTTTTTGGGGGGGGTGCGGGTCTCTCTGCCCCCCTCCCACACACACACCGACGCATGTTTCCCACATCACGTGCTCCTGTTCTCCTCCTCCTTTCTCTCTTTCCCTGTCTCTATCCCTCCCGCCCCGCCGCGCTGCCGTGTGGAACGCGCATATTCACTGCTGCTGCGGTGGCTGGTGGTGGTAGTGAGTTTGGCCTTCCTCGTCCGTCGCGATCTGAGTGCGCTGCAGAAGGGGAGGAGGGTGGACGTCACGACAGAAGAAAAAAAGAAAGAAAGGGGAAAAAAAGAAGCTTACTTTTGTGTGTAGAGATTTACGTGGACTTACCAAAAGATTTAGAGAATGGTCAAAGGAAGGATACGCGGTTGTGCGTTTCGTTACAAGGACTTGGAAGAGGCGAAAAACTCCGCGGTGCTGACGAAACCGCATCGCCAGGTCGATTTTGGAACAATGGTGGTGACGCCACGACCTGTGGCGGCGATCAGCGTGGCCGGCTGGTGCCAAGGGTGGCGCAAGCGCATGGAAGACACGTGCCGGCTTGCGTGTACCGCACAGGGCGCTTTCGCCGTTGTGCTGGACGGCCACCGTGGTGAAGAGGCGGCGCAATTCTGCGGGGATCTACTGTCGTCTGTGATACTCGAGTACACAGCAGCTGTGGTGGAGCAGGAAACGGCAGCAGAGGCAACGAAGGCTAGGGACACGGACAATGGACTCGCGGTGGAGTTACCGGCGGATGATCCTCACGCCGTGGTGCGCCGTGAGATGTTTCTGCGCGCCTTCATGGAGGTTGACGCGCAGCTGTACGACGAACAGG
>NW_008826675.1:0-5662 GCF_000691245.1 Trypanosoma grayi
TATATATATATATATACGTTTGGGAAAAGGACATGTGTATAGACTAAGAATTTTTGTGGGGTGGTTATTCATAATATATAGATATATATCATATAATAGATATATATTATATATATATGCATTTGTGTCTTTTATTTTGTATTGTTTTTTCAGCTTCTTTGCTTTTTTTTTAGAATTAACAGCAACGTCGGAGCCCCTCACATTACCTTTACGCTATTCATTTTTTGAATAGCAAAAATGGGAAGAAGTTTTAGAATTCAGAAGCGGCTTTTTTTTTTTCGTTTCCCGTCTCTGGCTCCACTTCCTCACTGGTCGCTGTGAATCCGCTGTGTATAGTCCTAGATGCTCTAGATCTCTTCGATCAGTCACATTGACTGGATATCACCCCTCTTGGGCGCATTCGTCGTTTTCAGCCATATTTTTTTTTATTTTCTCACACTCTTGGTGGTAGAACTATGTAGGTCAGATGGAGAGAGAAAAGAATACAAACCTTGCCGGACTGTGATGAGAATGTCTCTGTCTCTATGTGCCCACGTGCAATCCTTTCCGAATGGGGTCATCAGTAGGACGGCAAAGTGAACTCTAGTTTGGTGTGATTGTGACTGCAACAAGTACAAGAGCATAGTGTATTAAAAGAGCAACATTCGTCGACAAGTCGTGCAATTTGATCCGCGTTTTTGTATTGTTTTCGCTTGGATGTTGTTTGTCTAACGATTCTTTAATCGTATTTAATGCTCATCTTAGACCTTCTTCTTTTCTTTGTTTTTGTGTTTTTATCTAATTTACTTCTGGTCACACTCTGAACATAGTGGAAGGGTGTCGTTGCCCTGAACATATTTTTTTTCTTCATCTGAAGGGGAAGGTCGATCGGCATGCGGTTGCGTCTCAAAACTCCGATCATCATCTGTCATGTGAATGCGGCTGTCACTACAATGGCTGCGATGCGTCGGTGCATTCAGGGACGGCACTTACCCTCATGGAGATTGGGTGGTATGTTTGGTGCAGCAGCACACCACCAAGCTGCAGCGGTGCGGTGGGTAGCAACAGTGACTGCGGCGGCCGATACTCATGGCAGTGCAAGCGACTTTGTGGATTTGGATCTCGATAATTTGGAGGATATTCATTCAAAGCCAAGGGAAGAGCAACAGCCTGCCATTGGCGTCACTCGAGAAGAGGAGGCCCCTGATGAACAAGAGTATTCGCGGTTCCGTATCCCACTCGCCCACCCGCGACGTGGGCGACCAGAACCTCGGCCTAACAGCCGTAGCGTCATTTCCTCCAATGACGCCCTTTGCGTATCAGACGAAGATCACGGCGGCGGTATTGCAGGTGCTCAGCATTCATCTACTGGAGACGTTGGTGATCAGGATGTTTCTCTCCCTTACGATGACGAGGTATTTGCAGAAATGTTGCTTGAAATGGAGGTGGAGGGTGCCATTGATGAAGCATGGCAGGACGCGCGGAAGGCGCACATGGAAGATGTCGTGGAGCTCGTCGAGGTGCTGCGATCGCTTAAGGTTCGCGACGTTTGTGCCATTGATGTCTCTGCAAAAACCGGTAATTTTGATTACATGATTTTCGGGACGTGTGAAGGCCCGCGACACATTCATTTATCGGCGTGGGCTGTGCAGGAGGCTGACTCGTTGAAGCGGGTCTCCAAGATCAGGCGCAAGCAGACCGATCACACGTGGGAAGTTGTGACCGTTGGGCGCATCATCGTGAATCTAATGCAGGACTCCCTTCGGGAGGAGCTTTCACTGGAGCGCAAATGGGCAGTCACGAAGTCGATGGACCCGCTCGCCATGGCTAACGCTCCAGTGAGTGAAGGGAGGCAGGTGAGGGCGCATGGTTTGTGGACGCTGACGCTAAACTTGCAAGATCTGGAGGACTTTGAGGTGGACTATTGTAAGGATGTGTTGATGCGGCAGCTGTAGCCACGCACGTCCTTGTTTGATTGTGTTTGTGTGTGTGTGTGTGTGCTGTATTTCTCTCTTCGCTTGATGCCAAGTGTAGAAAGGGTGGTTATGGAGGCGGCGGCTGGCATATCGCGTGGTTCGGTGTCAAAGGATCGACTGATGCTCCTGTGACGAAATAAGAAGAGAAAAAGAAAGAAAAATTGGTTTGGAAAATGATCAGACGATCTGTACTTTTGGTTCTGCCTCTTGTGTTGGCGTCCATGTATCTAGTGTGATTCTCTATTCTTTTGTTCATTCTTTCTTTCTTTTTCTTACCTTCTCTCTCTCTCTCTCTGTGTGTGTGTGTATTTGAATCCATGCAAAGCTAAGAATAGGGGCAGCAAGCGGAGCCCCTACCTTCACTCCCCTTTTGGTCGAGCCACGCGTCTCTTGTTAAGAGGTGGCGGTGATGGCTGTGGCACTCAGACAGCTGCGGGAAAACGCCTCCCTCGATGTTGTGGTGAAGCCTGACAGTCTGACAAGGCAGTCAGATAGCATTCGCTCAATTAGCCGCATTCGCAGTGAGACAGTGCAAAAAAGGAGCGAGATTCAACGTCTCACTGTGCTCTTACGTCGTGATGAGGATAAAGTTCGGTTGAGGCAGGCACGTTTGGATAGACTTCTAAAGGAAAAAGCCAACTGGGAAAAGGAAGTGGATGCCGTTGTCCCTCTTTTGCCGGGCTCTAAGGATGTATCGGAACTCAAGACACGACTAATCACGGCTCGTGAGTGTGGACTGAAGGCCGCAAACAAGGTCAATGACGCCGATGCATTCCTCACACTCGCTGCCGAAGCACTACAGGGGAGAGATCGCGGTGAGGCAAAACAAAGGCGGGATTATCTGGAAATGAAGCAGTCCATCAATTCTCTCTCAAGAGAAATTCTTCGCTTGAGGAAACACCTGGGAAGGTTGAACAAAAATGTAAAAGACGTGGATGTAAAAAGTAGATCACCAAGCCTACCTAACACAGTGGGGAGTTTCAGTATTCGTCTTGAAAGTCCAAGTGAGGTTGAGAAACTAAAGGATGAAAAAAAAAGGCTCAAGGAGCAGATGAGGGAAGCGAATGAAGCCTACCTCAAGGCAGCTCAGCGAGAAGCACAGGTTGTAACTCTGCTCACATCTCTGGAGAGGCGGGCGATGAAAACAACGCCACTGTTGAGGTCGTCGTTGGGGCCAAAACAGGGAAATGAAATAGCAAATGATGCTGGTGAGAAAAATGACGTTTCTTTTGCGTCACCACCCGAGGCGGGTCACTTGCTCGCCGTTTCAGTGAGCCATCCGATGGCAGCAGGAATCGAAGCCTCTGTGCACCCGCGAAAAAGTGGGGAGAATTCCTCATTTCATGATTCTGTGGGAAGAACGAATCGTCAGCGAAGAGCTGTGTCTTTCATACCTAAGGATGGGGTTGGGTCGGGGGACTATTCTGAACGAGAAATGTTGGCGCTAGAGGTTGAGCGATTGGCCGCGCAGTACGCACATCTGAAACGAAGAGTTGGGAAGATGCGAAAGAGCCTTGCGTAGGTGTCCGAAGGAACGGTGGATTTTCCCCCTTTACCCTCCTCTCCCCAGGAATCATAATTGCGTTCTATCTCCTCTGTGATTTCTCCCCCTCCCCCACAGTTTTGTGGCTTCTTTATGCACAACACATCCCTGTGGCATTTGTTGTTGGTAGGGGGGGATATGGCTCTCTTTTTTTTTTGGTTTATATGTTACGTTCCTTCCTTAATCCGCCCCCTCGCACCCGAATCACTCTTTCTTTGGTTGTTTTTCTCTCCTTTGTTTCGCTTCACCTGCGGGGAAGTGTAATATATATATATATATATATCCTTCCTTTATTGAGTTGTATTTACATAATCTGCGCAGCTGTCGTGCAGAAAGTATATAGTGATATAAAAAGAAGACGAAAAGAAAGGGGGAGATCTTGAATTTAGCTTTATATCTTCAATTGCTTCTGTAGATGAGCGATCTCTGGTGTGTCTTTACAGAGAAGCTGAAGGCCGCAGGGTACACTCTAGATGACTTGACCGGCAACGACAGTTTATTCCAACTTGTCGCGGAGGAGATTTGCAACTTCACCCCTCAACAAGTGGGCGAGCTTCAGAAGGAATGGCGGTTGTACAAAATACGCAAAGCAGATGTAGGAAGAGGCGGTGTGGCTCGGTTAAGCAGTGCAGTGGAGGTTATGAGGCATAGTCCCTCAGCGGATGTCCCTACAGCTTCGCTGAGTGCCTTCAATGTCTACCCAACAGCTGTTGTACTCTCGCGTGCCAGTATATTCCTCTCTAATATGAGCGAAGGTGGGGCGCAAATGTTACCCTCAACAGTTAAGGAGATCCCCGCTACGCGTAAGATTGTTCAAGCTTTCCGCGAGCGATTGGCCACACTACATAGACCCACAGGAGGTGTTGAACTCATGTGGAAGTTATGTAGCCCAAAGACTCTGGCTAACATCAAAGAGGGACGTTTATTTGAGATGGCGGATGATAGGGACGCGCTTTGCTCTAGTGGCATTGTCCTTTACCGTGATAATGGAATTGCGGTGCACACTCTCGAGGATCGGCCAGCAGAACTTATACGCCGCGGCTGGTGTCTTGTTGCCTTTGACGCCGCGGTTGGCAAGTCACGTCGCCTAGGGGAAGATGAAGTCCGACTTTTGCAGCATTTTCCAATAGAAGAGTGCTTCAAGTCTCTAAACAATGATGGGTACGACAGTATTCGTGTGGCTTCTTGTGGTGCCTTTGTATTTTTTCACTTTCATCAGTTTGTCCCGCGGTTTATTGTGACTATCGAAGGATGTGATGCTCGTCAGCTGAACTACTCCAATGTAACAGATGGCACGGACTCTTCAAGGACAAGCAAGACTCAAAAGTTACAACGGCAGGACGATCCCAAGAAAGACTTTGGAAGAGTAAGAGAAGAAGCAAATAGGCAACGTGGTGCGATTGGCTCTCCACAGAAGCCATCCACTAATTTCAATCATGATTTGATTGTGAACTGTCCCAAACACCTGGGTAAGGAGGTGGAATTTTGGTGCCCAGATGAGAAAAAACTCTTGTGCAGTCATTGTCTTTTTTATGAGGGTTATACCAAAGAAAATTGCATGTTGCTGGCTGATGCAGTGCAGCATGAGGCACAAAGACTGGAGATGTGGGTCCAAAATGCTGTGACGTTTACAAATGAAGTTGGCACTGTGACGGAGCTTTTTCGTTCTGCCGAAAGGGATATCGAGAGATGCGAACAAGAACGGATTGAAGAGTTGCGTGAAGAATTTAAACGCATACATGCGAAGTTGAACACTTTAGAAGGAGAGCTCCTTGCACAGGTGGAGGGCAGGAGCGCACGGCAACGGCAAACCTTGGAAAACTGTTTTGGCGATGTCAAAGCGACGGTTGAAAAGGTTAAGGAGCTTATTGGTGACGCCCAAGGTCCCCTTTCTAAATATCGTCAAGGGGTTATCGACCAAGAGTCCGCAGCAGCCTTTTTACGCGTGACGCAGTCCGCGTTTGGCGAATGGCGTGCAGTACCCATTCCAATTTACACGGTGGTGAGCGGATGGGGGCGGAATCTTTTCAAGGAGTTGGAGAATGCCCTGGGGCCCGTTTCTGCCATCGAAAGCGCGGGGCAAGTGGAGTTGCCGGAGGCCATTGATGTCAATTACCTCAAAAATTAGGAACGGGAGGCCAGGGCCTGACCGCCTTGTTCCCCC
>NW_008826676.1:0-5616 GCF_000691245.1 Trypanosoma grayi
GCCCTCGCGCTGTGCTGCTGCACCTCTCTGTGCGTGGCTGCTGGTGGCTCACTTGAGGACGGAAGTCGATCGACAGTTATTGAAGGTGATCCCCAGATAACGCTAAAGGAGACAGTTGATACCAGCATCTGCAAAGCGCTGATTAGCTCAGCTACTGGGAATACCAACGAAGTTACAATTTCGACTACGGTTACTTTGAAGAAGACGGGTGACACTGAAGATCCGAAAAAAATTACGAATGAACCGCCTGAGAAAGTCACTGTTCCTGTTGGGCACAAGTTAACTCTGACGACCTCACTGGATGTTAAATGTACAAAAAAAAACCCAACGGCTGCAGAAACCTCTGAAGCAACGTGTATAGTTAACAAGGATGAAGCAGCTACCAACAGTATCTCCTATGATGTCACTGTGAAGCCCACTACAACTGGCCAAACTGCTGTAAATATCCCGGAGACACAAAAGCGTGAAGTGAAGGTACCAGCTGGGCACGATGTGAACATTATTGCAAAAGTTGTGGCTACTTGTACGCCTGTACCAGAACCCGAAAAATCTTTACCGTCTGTACAGGCCAGAGGTCTAACCAGGGAACAACAAGATACGTCGGCTCTCAATCCAAACGTTGAGGATACGTCCGACCCACTTAAACCTTCTTCAGTTAAAGAAAGTACACCCAGGCAAAAGTCAGACGAACAGGCGCTTCAGGGAAGAACTCAATCTGGAATACCACGCACCCCATTGAGTGACCCTGCCACCGTCAGCGCAATGCCAAATGGTGAATTTAGTGGTAGAGAAAAGGGCAGTGTTGTCAGCAAAGACATCCCCGCTCCAACTTCCAGCGAGGCAGAGAGCACAGAAACAGACAACTCCGTCACAGTGAGTGACGCCGACCACACTGCCCCCACATCCACACCTCAATCAGGGACCAACACCGAAGGGGCACCCAACGCTGATGCCGGCACGTCCACCTCTGCGGGAGAGGGCGTGAAGCTTCCTGACCGCAACACCGACGCCAGCAGCAGCAGCACTGCGTGGGTGCGTNTGACGCCGATCACACTGCCCCCACAGCCACACCTCAATCAGGGACCACCGCCGAAGGGGCTCCCAACACTGATGCCGGTACGCCCACCTCTGCGGGAGAGGACATGAAGCTTCCTGACCGCAACACCGACGCCAGCAGCACTGCGTGGGTGCGTGCCCCACTGTTGTTGCTGCTGGCCTGCGTGGCCGTGTGGTGAGACGTCTGTGTGTGGGTGTGTGCAGGGGGTGACGATGGCCTCGTAATAATTGCGTTGAGTCCCGAGGGCTGCGTTCTTCATTATAAAGATTCTTTTGTTTTCATTTCATTGCTGCCCCGTTGTGGGCTGGGCGCTGTTTAATTCACCCGGGACTGTACTCACTTGTGCTGTGTGTGTGTTGTCCGGGAGGCGTCTGTTTGTTTCTTCTCTGGGTGTGTTGGGGCTTTGCTTGCTGCTGGGCATTGTGTGCGGCCTGCCCTCTAACTGATGTCACCTGTTGGGTGGTTCACTGTGCTGCGGTGCACTGTGTTGGTGCCGTGTCCCTCTCGCTCTCTGTGTGTGTGTGCCACCTGCTGTGCTCCTCCTCTCCCCCGCAGACACAGGTGGTCCCAGGCTACATTGACGCTGATGCTGCGCCACGTGCTGTGCGTGTTGGCCCTCGCGCTGTGCTGCTGCACGTCTCTGTGCGTGGCAGAAACCGGTGCACCTGCGGGAACAGTTGAATTCCCACTTGCTATTGGAAATGATGGTGCCGAGATATCCCTGACGGAGACAGTTAGTACTGAGAGCTGTGGGGTGCAGACAAGCCCGGTGGCTGAGGGATCCAGGACAGTTACTGTGTCTATTACGGTTACTTTGAGGAAGAAGGGTGACCCAGAAAAAACAAAAGAAATTAAGAAAAAAAACCCTACGATTGTCAAAGTTCCTCTTGGGCACATTTTTGCGCTGGATACATCTTTGATTGTTGAGTGTACGAAACAAAGTGGGGCTGATGCCGCCATCACGAAAACAAACTGCACTGCGGAAGATTCAGCTACGGCTACCGGCAGTATCACCTATGTGGCCACTGCTGCCGACTCCACAGCTGGCGGTATTACAACAACGAAGGAGCACGAAGTCAAGATACCAGTTGGGTCTGGCGTGAGTATTATGGAGAACGTTGTGGTTAAATGCATTCCCTTAACAGTGGCTGGATTGACCCCCACATCTGCAGGGGCCGGACCTTCCGGCGAAGGCAACGAAGGAAAACTTAATGGTAAAGTTCCTGAAGATATTTCTACCCAAGGTCAGTCTTCGATTAAGGACGATACCGTCAAAGGAGAGGCAGATCGACTTGCGTCACAGGCAAACGACATACATCAACCACCGGGTTCTGCATCGCATGATTCCATTGCCAACAGTGGAAAGATAAATGGTGAACGCGCCAGTGAAGAAAAGGACAGTAGTGTCAGCACCGAAGTCACTCCTCCAACTTCCAGCGAGGCAGAGAGCACAGAAACGGACAACTCCGTCACAGTGAAAAACGCCGATCACACTGCCCCCACAGCCACACCTCCAGCAGGGACCACCGCCGAAGGGGCTCCCAAAACTGATGCCGGCACGCCCACCTCTGCGGGAGAGGGCGCTGCAGCCAACGCGTCACCTGCGCTCAACGGCATCCCTCCGAGTGGCGTGAAGCTTCCTGACCATAACACCGACGCCAGCAGCAGCAGCACTGCATGGGTGCGTGCCCCACTGTTGTTGCTGCTTGTCTGCGTGGCCGTGTGGTGAGACGTCTGTGTGTGGGTGTGTGCAGGGGGTGACGATGGCCTCGTAATAATTGCGTTGAGTCCCGAGGGCTGCGTTCTTCATAATAAAGATTCTTTTGTTCTCATTTCATTGCTGCCCCGTTGTGGGCTGGGCGCTGTTTAATTCACCCGCGGCTGCACTCACTTGTGCTGTGTGTGTGTTGCCCGGGAGGCGTCTGCTTGTTTCTTCTCTGGGTGTGTTGGGGCTTTTCTTGCTGCTGGGCATTGTGTGCGGCCTGCCCTCTAACTGATGTCACCTGTTGGGTGGTTCACTGTGCTGCGGCGCACTGTGTTGGTGCCGTGTCCCTCTCGCTCTCTGTGTGTGTGCCACCTGCTGTGCTCCTCCTCTCCCCCGCAGACACAGGTGGTCCCAGGCTACATTGACGCTGATGCTGCGCCACGTGCTGTGTGTGTTGGCCCTCGCGCTGTGCTGCTGCGCCTCATCGTGGGCGGTAGAAACAGGTACACCTGAGCGCACAGTTGCATTGAAGCTAACGAATGGCGAAGCGAAGATAACGCTGACGGAGACAGTTGATGACAGCAGCTGCACAAAGCAGATAGCCGCAGCTGAGGGAAAGAGCAGCGATGCTGTCGTTACTACTGCGGTTACTTTGAAGAAGAAGGATGAATCCGGAAAGAGAGAAGATGTTCCGCATGAATCTTCTTTGATAGTCAAAGTCCCCGATGGGTACAAATTAACGCTGGTGACCACATTGGTTGCTGAATGTGCCAAAAAAAGTGAAGATGCGTCTGCGTCCACTGCAATAAGCTGCCAAGAGGCGGTGGGTGCAACTTCTGACACCTACACCATCACCTATGAGGCCACTACGAAGTCCACTGCTTCTGGCCAGACTGCTGCAAATATTCCGGAGACAGAAAACAATAATGTAAAGGTTCAAGTTGGACGCGATGTGAAACTCGTTGCGAAGGTCGTTGCAACATGCGCTGCTGTATCCGTGACTCAATCATCAACACTCCCCACAAAGACCATAACTCCTGGCAGAGGACAAGGGGAATCCCCTGATGGCAACGGCCCTGGCAACACTCTTACCAAAACAAATACTCATCTATCCAAGCAAAACCCTAACACGGCAGAGCCAGACATCCTGAAGACTCAGGGTGGACAGAAGCCTCAGCAACCCAACACTCCAGTGGGTGACTCCCCCACGGGAGTTCCAGAGTCAACTGGTCAAGATGATGCCGGCGAACCTGGCCGTGGTGTAAGCAAAGGCGTCACCGCTCCAACTTCCAGCGAGGCAGAGAGCACAGAAGCAGACAACTCCGTCCCAGTGAATGACGCCGATCACACTGCCCCCACAGCCACACCTCAATCAGGGACCACCACCGAAGGGGCTCCCAAAACTGACGCCGGTATGTCCACCTCTGCGGGAGAGGGCGTGAAGCTTCCTGACCGCAACACCGACGCCAGCAGCAGCAGCACTGCGTGGGTGCGTGCCCCACTGTTGTTGCTGCTTGCCTGCGTGGCCGTGTGGTAAAACATCTCTGTGTGTGTGTGCATGGGGCGACGATGGCCTCGTAATAATTGCGTTGGGTCCCGAGGGCTGCGTTCTTCATTATAAAGATTCTTTTGTTTTTATTATATTGCTGCCCCGTTGTGGGCTGGGCGCTGTTTAATTCACCAGCGACTGCACTCACTTGTGCTGTGTGTGTGTTGTCCGGGAGGCGTCTGTTTGTTTCTTCTCTGGGTGTGTTGGGGCTTTGCTTGCTGCTGGGCATTGTGTGCGGCCTGCCCTCTAACTGATATCACCTGTTGGGTGGTTCACTGTGCTGCGGTGCACTGTGTTGGTGCCGTGTCCCTCTCGCTCTCTGTGTGTGTGTGCCACCTGCTGTGCTCCTCCTCTCCCCCGCAGACACAGGTGGTCCCAGGCTACATTGACGCTGATGCTGCGCCACGTGCTGTGCGTGTTAGCCCTCGCGCTGTGCTGCTGCACGACCTTGTGCGCGGCACTAAGTGGTGATGGTGCAACTGAGGAGGCAGCTGCAGTGCAGCTTGTAGATGGCGGCGCGAAGATAGCGCTGACGGGGAAGATTGATGACAGCAAATGCACTGCAGCTTCCCCCCCGGCTCCTGGTGAGACGAAGGATGTTACGATTTCCACTACGGTTACTTTGAAGGAGAGTGCAACACAAGAGACGACACAAACTGCGAATGGTCCGTCTAAGGCAGTCAAAGTTCCCGCTGGGTACAGCATAGCGCTGAATACCTCAAGGGAGGTTAAATGTACGAAGAAAGCCGGAACTACTTCCAACGCCGCTGAAGAAAACTGCCCAGCGGCGGAAACAACTGATACCAACAGCATCACTTATGTTGTTACTGTAATGTCCACTTCTTCTGACCAGCCTGCTGTCAAGATTCCGGAGTCACAAAAATATGAAGTGAAGGTCCCAGCTGGGCACGATGTGAAGATCATCGAGAACGTCGTGGCTACTTGCAGCCCGCCAGCTACAAGTGCGTCACCTCCTTCACAACAACCGAAGGTAATTCCTGACCCACAAGGAAAGCGCCTGGCTGACAGCGGATTGCCTAAGGTGGGCCCTACTTCACCCGAATCTCCCCCACTTGATGGCCAACCCATCACAACAGAAGGAAACAATCGGGAGACTCAGGAAGGAGCGGAACTTCAACGTGACAGCACCAAATCACTTGACACCGCCACAAGCAGAGAGAAACTAAACGGTGCACGCACCGGTGGAGAAAAGGGCAGCGATGCCAGCAACAAAGTCACTCCTCCAACTTCCAGCGAGGCAGAGGGCACAGAAACAGACAACTCCGTCACAGTGAGTGACGCCGA
>NW_008826677.1:0-5609 GCF_000691245.1 Trypanosoma grayi
CTGCGGACGCACTGCCACATCCTCTGCCTGCGACAGAATAATGTACGTGCACCCATGTACTCGTGCAGGTATATACATACATTTACAGCGGGACGCTGGATGCTCCTCTTCCCTCGTTTTGTGCCACGGTGTGTGGTCTATATTGTTTTTCTTGATGATGTGTGCTTGTCCCCTACGTGATTTGTTTTGACCTTGAATCGTTTGCATTAAGAAACGCGCCGATGTGCCCACTGTGGCTGTGGGCTGCTCTTTGCTTCTCTCTGTTTGGTGTTGCTCTTACTGTGTGTGTGCCTAACTCTCCGTGTGTCTCTCTCTCTCCTTTTTCTCCGCCGCGCAGACCAGCGACCCGAAGTGAAGTGATGACGGTGACAGTGCGCCACGTGCTGTTTGTGCTTTCCCTCGCGCTGTGCTGCGGGTGCGTGGCGGCGGTGCAGCAGGATCAGATGCCTGGCATCAGCGCTGATGCGCTCTCCGACGAACCGGATGCAGTGAGTGAAGGGGCAGAAGAAAAAGTGACGGCTGTAGATGAAGAGCTCGCGAAGGCTAAGAGTGCATTGGAGAAGGTAAACAAGGAAGTTGAAAGAACAGAGAGGGCGCTGCGGGATGCAACAGCAGCACGTGATGGAGCGGGGAAGATAGACGTGAAGGGAAATGAATTCTGGAAGGCCGGTCTAGCAGTAAAGACTACCCAATCGGATCGTGATCAGGCTATTTGGGAAAGGGACCAGATACAAACGCTTGTGCAGAAAATCGAGACCTTAAAGCAACAAGCTACAGTTGTTGAGGGAGCAAGTGACGCTGAGCAGAAGCGCTTGGGCGAGGCCAAAAAGGCGGCAGCAGACGCTGAATCGCTGGCCAAACAAACCGAGAATCATGCGAGTCATGCAGAGAAGGCGGCACGTGCGGCTGAAGCGGAGCTTGAGAAGGCTCGGCAGGCGGAGGTAGAAAAAGAGAGAGCGAAACATGCGCGGCCTCCGGTGACACCACAGGGAGACGCTGCCAAAGGCGGTACGCGTGCAGCAGGTGCTGATAATAAGGAGCAGCGCTCTGATGGCAACGAATCACACGAAGCACTGTATGGCAACGGAGCCGAGGATGCAGTGGCTGCAGGTCACGATGAAGCACTAAATGCTGCAACAGAAACCAGCGTGCCTGGTGGAGCAGGCGAGGGCCACACCAATGGGCAGAGTGCGCAGGGGCCTGCCGGGGGAGAAGGAACACCTGACACTGCAGCGGGGTCCACACACAACGCCCAGTCGATTGGTGCGGGCATCAGCAGTAACGTGGGGGCGGACGGCAGCGACACTCACACGTTGGTGTGTGCCCCACTGCTGCTGGTGGTGCTGGCTACGCTGGCCTGCGGTGCTGTGTGATGAGCAGTGGAGTCACGGGGTGACGACGGATACCCCTTAATTCTGCTTTGCTTTCTGTGCTGATTTCTCAGCAACTAAAACATATTGCTTCTTTTCATCACTTCCATAAACTGGGCTCGGTGCCCCATCCTCTGCCGTCAACCGGATGCAGCACATGCACCCACACATATATACAGGTATATACGTACATGTCCATTGGGCTACGGGTATTACTCTTCCCTCCTTTTGTTAGGGAGTGTGTGCGCTATATTGTTTTCTCTGGGACTATGGGCTTGTCCCCTAATTCATTCTTTTTCTTTTACTGCTTTACTTTGACTGATGCTCCGATGTGCCCTCTCACTGTGTGTGTGGGGGCTCTTGCCCTCTCTCTCTCTCTCTCTCGCTGTGGTGTTATTCTCACTGTGTCTCTGTGTGTATGTCTAACTCTCCGTGTGCCTCTCTCCCTCCCTTTTCTCCGCCCCGCAGACCAGCGACCCGAAGTGAAGTGATGACGGTGACGGTGCGCCACGTGCTGTTTGTGCTTTCGCTCACGCTGTGCTGCGCCTGCGGGTGCGTGGCAGCGGTGCAGCAGAATGAGGTGCTTGGCATCAACGCCCAACTGCCCTCGCCGCTGCATCCTCAGGTACTGAGCGATATTGATGTTCCTGCAGAATATACCGCCGAGAAAATGAAAAGTGAAGCTGACGAGGGAATGCAAATGATTGCGAAAGCTTTGAAGAAGGCGCAGGATGCCTCAGCTGAGGCTACGCGGCTGCATACAATGGCGAGTGACAGTATTGATGCCGCAGAGGCCAAGGGCTCCAGCACCAGTGGGGGAGCAGCAGGTTCCCTTGAAGCAGCTAAAGCGAAGGATGTGCTCCAGCCTGCCCGCTCTGCGAAGAGTACTGTCGATCGTGAATTTAAATTGCTGCAGGAAATCAATACGGATGCGCAGTTGGCGCATGACTGGGCGTTAGCCAATCTGACAGAAGGGGATGCAAAACGTGTGGAGGCGTTTAAACAAATGCGAACAGTCCAAGCTTACGAGTGGACCGCTATAAACAGAGTGAACACTCTTCTTCAGCATGCTAAGACCGTTGTGGATGCGTCGGTGGGAGCACTTAAGGAGCTGAGGATTACTGAAGCCGCCAAGCCACTCCCTGATGTGATGGTGCCGCGAGTTCCGAAGCCGCCCGCCGACGTGCCTGGCGCTGGTGGTGTTCCGGGACTGGACGGCAGTGGGCCTCACATGTGGGTGCGTGCATCCCTGTTTCTTGTGGTTGCGGCATATGCTGCCGTGTGATTAGCCGTGCGTCTCTGAGACTACGCCGAAAAACCAATACTTTTATATTGAGGTGTGAACGAAGTTTTTTTTTTCCTGTTTTTAATGCTGTCCCACCGCAAGCGTAGCGCCACGTCCTCTGCCTGCGACAGGATACAATACGTGCAAACATCTACAGGTATAAACATATAGGAACCATTGGATCAACGCGCATAACTATTCCCTATTGGTTTCGGTGAAGCCGCGTTATATACCGAATTAATTGTTTTTCTTTCTCTTTATTTATTGCTTCACTTTGATGCTCTGATGTGCCCTCTCGCTGTGTGTGTCGGCTGTTGCTCTCTCTTTCGCGCTTTGCTGTTGTTGTCACTGTGTGTGTGCGACTGTCTGCCACCTTCCCTCTCTCTCTCTCCCTTTTCGCCGCCGCGCAGACCAGCGACCTGAAGCGAAGTGATGACTGTGACGGTGCGCCACGTGCTGTTTGTGCTTTCCCTCACGCTGTGCTGCGCCTGCGGGTGTATGGCGGGGGTGCCGCAGAATGGAATGTCTGGCATCAGCGCTAATGAGCTCTCCGTTTCGCAAGGGGCGAGTATAAGTGAAGCTGGAGTAGCACCGCATGGTATTGATGAGGCACAGAGTATTGCAAAGAATGCTTCGGCCGCAGCGGTGGCGGCGTCAACGAAGGCAAACAATTCGCTGAAGATAATACAAGAAGCCGTGGATAGTGCCAAGGCTGCAAAGGAAGCTAAAGAGCAAAACGGCGTTACTTCAGGTGATGCAGCGACTGCCGCAGAGAATGCTTGCACAGAGCCCGAGGCTGTACTTTCGATGGTTTCAAACGCAACCCTCAACACAACGGCGAAGCTAATTGCAGTTGAGGCACTGACTGCACAGGTGATGGAGATGAAGAAAGAGTTTAAGCCTGTGGGCTCACAGACAGCAGTCGAGCAGGCTGACAAAGCCACAGTGAAGGCGTTCGTTTACGCATTGGAAGCGGAGTGGAAGGCCGAAGATGCCGAAAGGTATGCAGGCGTGGCTGAGGAGTATGCCAAGAAGTCTTGCAAGGCGGCGTTTGCTCCCGTTGAAGCACAGAGGCCTCCAGAGCCTCCTAAACAAGAAGCGAATATTCAGGTTCAGCAAGACGAAGCTGAGAGGGAGAAATTGAAGCTGCAACAGAGCCTGCAAGCACAGCAGGAGCATTTGAACACTCAGTCGAAGGAAAATTCCCAGCTGGAAGTGCCGAGTGAGCCATCTGAGAGCCCTCAAGAGATGGGCCAGTCCGACAATGGACCTGTTGCCGCGGAAGAAAACCCCAAATCGGAAGAGCAGCACGCAACAGATGACGCGAAAGGGCAAGAAACCGTGAGCAGCGCCCAGCAGCAGGCGGAGCCAAGCGCCGCGGCGCCGCCTCCCGTCAGCGCCCAACTGAACAGCAGCGCTGCCACCACTCTGACAGCGGACAGTAGCAACATCCGCACATGGGCGTGCGCACCTCTGCACCTGCTTCTGTTGGCGGCGCTGGCATCTATTGCCGTGTGGTGATCGGCCGAGATAACGAGGGGGACATAAAACGCAGCAACCGCGTGTTGTGCTTTTATTAATTATTTTGTGGAAAAACATGCTAACACTTGTGTGGCATTTTATCTTTTTTAACATTTTTTACTCATTGCTGCCCAACTACAGGCTCAGCTCCATTTCTTCTACACCCGCAACGGTGCGCTCGTTGAGCCTTGTGTACGTGCTTTGTTGGGCGTCTCTTTTAATGTGTGTGGATTTTGTTCTTCTGCGGGACTATGGGCTTGTCCTCTAATTCATTGTTTTTCTTTTCTCCTTTACTCGTTTACTTTGAGTGATGCTCTGATGTGCCCTCTCGCTGTGTGTGTGGGCTGCTGCTCTCTGTCTGTGTGTCTGTGTGTGTCTAACTGTCCGTCACCTATCTCCCTTTTCGCCGCCGCGCAGACCAGCGACCTGAAGCGAAGTGATGACGGTGACGGTGCGCCACGTGCTGTTTGTGCTTTCCCTCGCGCTGTGCTGCGCCTGCGGGTGCGTGGCGGCGGTGCAGCAGTACCAGGTACTGAGCGACATTGATGTGCCTGCAGAATATACCAACGAGAAAATAAGAAGCGAAGCTGTTGAGGGAATGCAAATGATTGAAGAAGCTTTGAAGAAGGCGCAGGATGCCTCAGCTGAGGCTGCGCGGCTGTATACAATGGCGAGCGACAGTATTGAAGCCGCAGAGGCCAAGGGCTCCAGCACCAGTGGGGGAGTAGCAGGTTCCTTTGAGGCAGCTAAAGCGAAGGATGTGCTCTACCCTGCCCACTCTGCGATGGGAGCAGTCGAGTACAAATCAAAGTTGCTTGAGGAGACCCATCGGGAGGCGAATGTTGCTTACAAAAGTCTGTTATCGAGCCTCTCAGTGGTGGAAACAAAACGTGTGGAGGTGTTTAAACAAATGCGGACAGTCCAATCGTAAGAGTTGACTGCTATAAACAGAGTGAACACTCTTCTTCAGCATGCTAAGACCGTTGTGGATGCGTCGGTGGGAGGTCTTGGAAGGCTGTATATTACTGATGCCGCCACGCCACTTCCTGCTGAGATGGTGCCGCGAGTTGCAAATCCACCAGTGACAAAGCCGCCAGCTGACGTGCCTGGCGCTTCTGAGTTGCCCAATGTTGACATTGGCGACGGTTCGTAGCAGCAGACCGAGCAGCGGAGTGGTGGCGGGCATACGGAGACGAAACCTTCTGGGGGCGGAGCTGAAGCTGGAGCTGGAGCCGAAGGGACGGGAACGACCGGCACAACGGGTGGGGCAGCAGGTGGCTCTGCTGACTTGGCGGGACGGGACGGCAGTGGGCCTCACATGTGGGTGCGTGCATCTCTGTTTCTTGTGGTTGTGGCATACGCTGTCGTATGAAGTGTTCGTGCGTCTCTGGGACTACGCTGAATCCCTATTAATTACATCTTGCTTTGTGAAC
>NW_008826678.1:0-5555 GCF_000691245.1 Trypanosoma grayi
GGGGCCTCTTCTTCCTCCTTCGCCGCCGTCTCGTTTTTCTTTGGTCGCCCGCCCTGTTTTGCCAATCCCTCCCCGGGGCGCCACCACGGCACCGCATCACCCACCTCCACCCCCACCCCCTCAAAGGAGGGCGGCGCCTTTGCCAGCGAACTCCCTTCGCCCCGCCTCCTCTTCGTATGCGGTTTCGCCGTGGCCTTGGCATCGGCGGTGCCCGCTTCATCCTCTGTGCGCTGTCGTTTTTGCCGCCTGGCAGGCCCAGCGCCTGCGAGAGGAACCGGGGGGTTGTCAACATTTTTCTGACAACCCGGCGCGGGAGAAGCAAATAGTTGCTGCCGCTCGCCCCGGACCGAAGCAAGGCTACCGCTTAGCGTTTGCGAGTTGCTCCGCGACGCGGCGGGCACTGAAACAAAGACATCTTCCGATTCGAGGGAAAGCCCTTGACCGCGAACCTGCGAAGCACCGCCACCGGGAGCATGGGCGAGCCCATCGTAACGAACCCGAAGCCTGCCGAGCTGGTCNCCTTGACCGCGAACCTGCGAAGCACCGCCACCGGGAGCATGGGCGAGCCCATCGTAACGAACCCGAAGCCTGCCGAGCTGGTCAAAACCCTCAAAATTTAATTCGTCCAAAAGAGTGCCCGTATGCACTGTGTCAATGTTTATATTGCGCACGAGAACATTGTCATGAAGGCCGACGTCCACAAATGCACCAAATGTCGTTACACTCTGCACGACCCCTGTAAGTTTGTCACCTGGTTTTAGATCCGTCGCTTTCCGAGGAGCGCGACGAAAAAGCCCTGCGTGTGGTAATTCTGAGCGTGGATCAAGCGCTGGCGATGCCAATTCCCGAGCCATGAGTTCTAGCGTCGCCTGGCCGCACCCAATTCGAGTTGCTAATTCCTTCAGTTCCTCATCCTTCATGTGAAGTCCCACATTGCCAACCTCCCTCCTTTCTTTTCCCTTGTACAGCTCAAGCAGTTTATGTACTGTGGCGTAAGACTCTGGATGGATGTTGGTATTATCCAACGGATTTGAGGAGTTTGGAAAGCGGAAAAAACCTGCAATTTGCTGATACACTGCTTCCGTCATACCTGGAACCCGACGCAGATCCTCACGGCTTTTAAGCTTCTTTGAATGGCGCATAAGAACAATTTGATCCACCATTCGTTTCGTTACACCGGGAATTTTTTCCATCACATAGCGATTGGCAGTCATAGCATTCACCCCTACACAAGTCACACAGGACTCCACCACACGATTCAGCGCACGCAACAACTCGGTTTCGCTGATATCGTGCTGATACATTCCAATACCCATGGAGCGCACAGGGATCTTCACAAGTTCACTAAGCGGATCAATGATACGGCGACCAATATTTACCGCCCCGCGGTACATAGGATCAAGAGTGGGAAACTCCTCTTTTGCCACATCCGACACAGAGTACACACTCGCACCTGCTTCACTCACAATAGCATACTCAGCATTCATTTTTTTCTGCTCAATGGTATCAGCAACAATGTCTGCCACCTGTCGTGAGGCGGTTCCATTACCAATAACAATCTTGTTGAGCCTTAATTTTTCAACACAGCTACTAATGTAATCCTTCATATTGGCCTCATCCATTATAGTGCATTTGAAACGGGTGAGAACACCACCATTCTCATCCAAGGCGACGCACTTGACACCGTTGGTGACGCCCGGATCCATTGACAGTAGCCTCGCGTCACGCATAGGGCATTGCAAAAGGATGTGACGAAGACTGTGAGCGAACACAGCAATGGCCTCCTTCTCAGCACTTTTCTTGAGGTCCCGCCGAACGGTGGTATGCGTGGACTTCAATACATGCTCGTACGCGGCCTCAAGGCACTGACTCAGCAAACGACAAACTGCTGGTGGACCTTGCCGTTGTGTTCCAATAAATTTACGTTTTGTCCAAGCAAAAAAGACGCCCCTGGTCCGTCCATGTGGAATCATTTTTACTGCAAGCACTCCTTTACCTTCACCACGCTGCAGCGCCAGGACGTGGTGAGCGCTTATGTGCTGCACAGACCAACGACGATTATCATATGCAGCAAACTGTTTTTTTAGCGTGTCAAACGCATCAGCACCAGCTTCCTTGGCTACTTTTTTTCTTGGAGCTGTCACAACCGAACTGCTAATGACACCACTTTGACGACAATCGACAAGCATGAGTTGTCGCACCTCGTCACAGCGCTGAACTTCCTCCACAATGATGGATTGAAGCAGTTTGGGACCATCAGTAACACAACGCAGCTTCTCTGATATATCTGTGATCGGATCTGCCGTGTAAAGCAATTCCTTTGCAAGAGGCTCCAGGCCAGCCTCACGTCCTCTGTGCGAAAGACTTGTCTTTTTCTCCTTGAAGGGCTCCCACGCATCTTCCAGTTGATTCAAATGCACTAGCTTCTCAAATGCCCCGCGAAGTTCGTCCGTGAGGAGGCCACGATCCTGTAAACTCTTTAGCATGAATGCACGACGCCGGTGCACCTCGCGCAGCTCCTCTGCCATGTCAAGGAGCTGGCGAAGCGCCGTCTCGTCAAGGTGGCCAGTTTCGTCACGGCGGTAGCGGGCCAAAAACGGCACTGTAGAGCCTTTTTTACTCTGCTCCACCACGTAACGAGCGGTGGCGAAAGGGATATCAAGCCGTGCGGAAACGATACGGTATACCTGCGCCTCCACGCTGGTGGTGCTGGCACCACCAATTCCGTCACATTTTTCACCAGCCGCCGCTCCACTTGACGTACGCATAGCCAAACGAGGATAACGTAAGACCGTTGAACGCACTGCTGATAAGCCTTTGAAAAAGCGCAGCATCGGGAGAAAGGGAAGAAAGATATATGTATATATATATATATATATATATGTAGGGGAACAGCGCAAGGGTGCGGTTTGGCCTTCTCGCTCTTTATTCTTAATTTTTCCGCTGCACCTATTTACTGTCGTAGATGCCCTCCCCTTCTTCCCCTCTTCCCCCTCCGTCCCGTATCGCAGTCAGCTGCTTTAGCTGGTACGGGGCTGCCTTATTGGCCTTCCCTCGGCCCTCTTCACTTTCACAAAAAAGACGCACGAGGAAAGAAAACGAAAGGGACGAAACGCACATACACATAAATGTAATTAATCATATAGCATATATATTATCCGGGAAAGGGGAAAGGTAGTTCGCCAGAGTTTCGAAGAGCATACATTACTCTGTGTTGGTGAACCCATTAGGCCCAGGCCCAACGAAAACTAGCGGCTACCCACTTAGAAAAGGGGACAAGAAGTGTCTCAACAGTACTGAAANTATGGACTTGGGTCAGCGTCGGAATATAGTTCGCATCTCAAAGTTTTTTATTCCCGTTATATTTTGTCCCGTTGCTTTACGTACAGGAAAGGAACAAAAGCAGAGCGATCATCTATTTCGCCGTCGTTTCGGCTCTGCACTAATTGGTGTGGGAATATCTTTAAAACGGTCACTTGCAAGCGAAAAAAAGACGATGTTGCTCTTTTATAAGCCTCCCAAAAAAAAAAAGGACAGGCGAGTGGAAAACAAAAAAAAACATATAATCAAGTTATCCTTGATATATTGCTTACCCAGAAGGAAGTGTAGGTCAGCAATAAAAGCCTTTGGACGCACTAACACACATAGTCCATATAATCCATGGGCAGCACACGGGTGAGTCCGGTCTTTTTTTCTCTTCTCAAGCCCGTCAAAAAAAAAAAAGAAACAGGGTTTGATTTTTAGAAAAAATACCTGCTACACTTTCAGCATAATGGGTAGCTGAAAAAGCGAACTCCAGGCGACGCCCAACAGGAGGCACGCGCCCACGGCCCATCCTGCCATGGCGATCTTCCCATCGCTGATGATTTCTTCATACTCCTGTGCGTTCGTCATTGACCTGGTGCTAATGTAGCCGCCAGTTGTTCCGGTGAGAAAAAAACAAAACAAGACATACGAAACGCGAGAAACGGGAGTACAACGTTTTGCAGAGAAAACTAACAACGGGAGAAGCACCACTCGCGCACTCGGACCACTCACAATCCACTTGCAAGGGATTCAGAGATGTTCAAATCAAACAGCTGAACTGACCCAAGAGACCACTCAAGTTGAGCATTTCTATGGCAATGGTTCTATACCGCAGATCGTGTTTGTCAACCGCCAGCATCACTACAGGACCAAGAAGGCACGTGACGACCTAGTTGAAATTAACTGGAATTTGTGTAGGGTAAATTGTCTCGATGGTTGGCCAGCGTTTCGCCGTCTTAAGCAACTCCGCCGTTCAGAGGCCTTCAAAGGCGCCTCCACACTCCACCGCCGCAGCGGAGGGCGCATCGTCCACAGGACCTCTTTAAATGGCTCCATCGGCGAGATCCACAACATCAAATAGGCCTTTGGGCATACTCTGCATCCCACTTCTTTGTAAATATGGCCGGAAACAAATCTGTTTTGGAGCGGAGCTCTGCAACGTCTCTTGGGGCATCCGGCTTCTTCTTCTGCACCAATATCATCGTCCCCCATCGTGGGCGGGCAAGGTCCAAACAGTGCGTACCCAGTGTTTTCATAAAATACTCGTCCAATACCACCCACAAACGCCATCAGCAACACCGCAGCCATGGCGCCTTCCTCGGATACCCCAGACGATGTGGGCAGCAGCAATATAACGAGCAACTCCAGAAGCATCAGCACGCCAGACGCCAGCAAGCGAAATCGAAGCGACAATCGGCAGCAAAAGGTCGTGAGGTTCACCGGTTCAAAAATAGTCTGAGTCACCATGGTAACAACCGTGTAAAACGTAAGCACAGTTTCCCAGAATTTCTCGTTTTTCGGCTCGGTGCCCTCATCCCCAGCGACGTACTTGTAGTAGTCCAACATATAGCTGGGTGCTGAAGTTACCGCGCTTACACCAATCACCATCGTCACACCCATTACGAGACTGGTGATGAAGGTCCAGCACTCTCCGAAACAGCTGAAGAAAGCCATGTTTCTTTCTTTTCACTTGTTTTTTTTTTTTTTTGATGCCTTAGAAGGAAGTGTGTCTTAACCTCCCTTGAGTTTCTTTTCTTCTTCCTTAAATGGATTAAAACGTTTTTTAATACCCTTCACGCTTACGGCTTTGGTGAGATTGTGCCAAATAAAGAGATGGATCCATAATTCCACAGTGGGTCTCCACGGCGAAAAGTCTTTTGGCAACGGCAAATTAAAAGGCATTCGCACTCGTAACCTAACAAAAAAAAATTTTAAGGGTTCTTCTCTTCGCGTAAAGTGCAGAAGAACATGAAGATTCCGGCCTAGTTGCATTTCAGTCGAGGTATACTTCTGGTTAGGAGGAATAAAATACCCAGATTTATACAGGCCTTATGGGAATGCACATGTTAGCAGCTTTTTGCTCCCGTTGCAGGTGCCTAAAAGAACATCAATAATAATTATAATAACATACGGCGAAACCAGGACCCACAGTACCCAATCTCTGGTCACGCACCCCTTTCCCCACCAGCGATGCCCAACGCAAGGCATAACGAAACACCGCGCCAACCCAAACCACAACAAAAAAAAAA
>NW_008826679.1:0-5548 GCF_000691245.1 Trypanosoma grayi
CCCCCGCCGCAAGCGCAGCGGAAGGAAACACAATGCATGGTGTGCTTAAAGCGGTTTACTACCATTGACCCAGCCCGCTCGCACTGCAAAAGATATCACGAGGGGCAAGGAATGCCCACTGCAGGAAAACCCCGGGGACTCCAGGAGAATGCTCCCGAGGAACTGTCTCTCACTGCTGTTTCGTATAAAACGTGCGGATTCCAGCGTCACAGCAAATGCGGCCTCACAAGGCATCACATCGTTAGCCATGGATTCAGGCTGGGCACCTTGAAACCAAGCCAACGTAGACAGTGCGAAGGGACGAGCCTGCACTTACTGAGCTGCCCCGCTTTTAAGAGTCTCTGCTGTCATTTTGCGGCGGGCGGGGGCAACATGGAGAAGCTGTGCTTTATACAGAAGTTTGCTCAATACCTGCTGGCAAGGGAAATGCTTTGTCCTAAACGGCCCACCCCCCGTAGAACCGACGCCGGCCATATAGGACCAGGGGTAGCCCATTCCCCCCTCTAAGCTTCGTCTTCTCTCTTGATTTTTGCCGATCTTGCCGCCGAAACATGCCTCCCCTCTGTGCCGTTTCACTCAAAAAGGCAAGTTGGGCGACGGGATCCCGGATGAGGGGAATCGTCTGCCCGATTCCTTTAGCGCGGGTTTCCTGACTTAACTGGCTCAACGAAATGAAGAACAAAATACCCAATGAAACAAAAACACAAAACAAAAAACACCAAAAAAAATACATAACAAATCAAAGAAACCTCCTCCACATAAAAATTGAGCAATACTGAACGTGCTCTACAATGGCGGCTAATCGAGCGGAGCCATCGGCGAGAGTCGAGAAGACACGAAAAAATATATATAGATGTGAACACATTCAACGTGGTAACAAAAGATGTCCATAATGAGAAAGCCTTTCAACTTCGTGGAAAAGAACAATTTTGAGGTTCCGGAGGAGAATGTCTCCTTTTTCCTTAGGTCTACAATTGGCTAAGAGCAGCGCGGTTCAATACACAAAAACCGTGGTGTCTTTACTGGCCATAGGGCAAACGCAGGCCAAGGTTTTTTCCGCAGTTTTACCCAAAGAGGCAAACGCAACCCTAATAAGTAGGTCTGCCTTATGGAGATATGGGAATTGGGTTTCATTAGGGATTTGATTGCCCTGGAAAAAGACCGAGTTTTAGTACCACTGGCATAGGTAATAGCCAGTCTGTGGGGGGAAATCGCTCGACTTAAAAAAAAAATTTTCTACCACAACCGCAAGGGAAGGAAACCCTCATCATAGATCGGGGGCCTTTCCCAAAAACGTTCAAAATCAATTCACACAGAGGATCGAGGTATGCGGTTATCGGTGGGGAAAATGCAAAAAAGGTGCGAGCCGTAATTGACAGTTTAGCGAAAGGAGAAGTTCTAACAAACGTAACAAAGAGAGGCATGGAAAAAATTTTCCGACCATACAGCATGACGGCGCATTCGGTAAAAAGAGCGGAGCTAGCCCATGTGGCTGTGGCAGTGGTCGAAGAAAGCCTCGACCTTCGACTCCTGACCCAGTTGGGAAAACACACTGACCCTCTGGAGTTACCACGCAGCACACCGCGCTACTTAACACATTGGTTCGTTGCTGCAAACACGTCGGCCAAGCTAACGGCATACATGCACATGGTATTGCGTAATGGGTAACGTTGCCGTGGTTTTTCTATAAAGAAAAAAGGGTATGTGAAGCGGCGTTTTCCACGGCAGAACATTCTGCGTCGTATTCACCGTACGCGGGTAGCAAATTAGAAAGATGAGCAAAGATTGCCCCTTCGACAGTTATATGTTGATATTCTATCACTTGACTGGGCCAGAAGTCGACTTAACTTAAAGATGACGAAGCGTTTTAATCAAGTATAGGAAATCATGCGATAGTCCTCATTTCCAAAGAAAGCTCGACGGAAGTCCTCCTTGAGTATATATAAAGGCCGAGGGGTAATGAAAAAGGCTGGCGTTATCAAAAACGCATTGGCACAACCCACTGCACGTTGGGTAGATCTTTTACTCCAGTGGAGGCGAAACTTTCAAGGTCGACACGACGTTTCATAGCCTGGGCGCAAGAAAAAAATGCAGAAAAGCAACACGAAGCCTCGGCGCTTCTGTGGCAAATTTCGCGTTACCTGGGTGCGGTTTATGACGAAACAGCCGCTATTGTTCTACTGAATTCGCTTTTGTTTTTAATAGGTTTACCAGCAGGCATACACAGAAAATAGCGGTGCCAGATAGAAAGAGGAGAACTGGTGGAGCCCACCCGGTTTCCAATAAGGCATAAATGTGGTCCAGAACTATGGCATACTGTCACGAGTGCTTTGGCTAAGGACCCAGAAGCCGCAGAACCCAGATATACAGCACCACACGAGTTACCGATACGGTTTGGATTAATAATATCTGTATTAGCGGGCCTCACGCAGGTGTGGAGCCATCGGACTGCAATGTTGAACAAAACATGCGTCGGCGTAACACAACAGTGGTGGAACAGAAGGTCCTCACAAAACGTTATGAAATCTTTGAGGTATGGTTTGTTTTTAAAGAAAAAACCGTCCCACTCAAGGATAAAACAATTAAGAATCGAATACGGGCTACACCTCCCCAAGAGGCCTCTGCGAAGAAACTGTAAAGCATAACTTCGAGCACGATGCGTGCAGCAGGCATGCTGTGGAGTTCAGTATTTCGGCACTATTTTTTTGGGAGCCTGCGATAGGAATGGTCAAGCCTTACCCTACTTGCTGAGAGGGGTCCTATAACTTAAAATAATACGTGTCTTCTTATCTTGCGTAAGTAAAGTGTCGCAAAGCGTAAGTTTGAAACACAAGGTAAGTCAGAAGCAAGCAATCACAATGATATCCACTACTTCCCAGCAGGCCCCCATGGACGCGAAATGGATGACGGGTCCATCAGCTCTCAGAGCGTTCGTCGAACATTGCGGTCGGACCCCATTTTCTTTTTAGTACAGATCAAATTTTAGTACGCAGGTCAATCGCGTCAAGGGGACGTTAACAATTGAAAATGGCGAAGTTACCATTTGTCTGGAGAATGATGCTAAGACTAGTTTCGTTTTTTTGCGATACACCATGGTGCCGTTTAGCATGCCAAAGAATGAGAACTTTATCAAGACTTTTGACGATGCCAGGGCGACTTTCTGACTGAGTGGATGCCGCTGGAGGAAAGGAAATCAAGACTGTATCAGCAGTAAGAAATGACCAGGGCAGAACTGGCTGAGAAAAATTCAAGTATCTGACAGGACGCTTAGGCTCAAACCGTGGGATCACAAGGTCGCATTAATCAAATGCAGAATCAAATTAACGCGTTGGAATCGCAGAAAAACCAGTTGCGCGATGAGAGCAACCGGATGCGAGCTCAGATTAATCAGATGCAGGCGTGGCTTACCCTAAAAGAAAAACAAATGGGACAGCCGGCGCAGCCGGCAGAACCAGATGACAAAACGGCTATTTTACACCAGATGTTCACACCGTGCCACATACTGCTAAGATAGACGGGCGTGCCGAACGACAATTTAATGCGTGGGGAGCTCAACCCCAGGTGGGATTGCGAGGAATTCTTGAGCTGAGAAATAAGTTCGTGGAAAAGGGATTCCAACCTGAAGAGAATATCCGTACTTTTGAAGGCGCCTTGGAGTATTTATGGGGGGCATCGCCAGGACAGTTGCTGGCGGCGTATCGTGGTCTTTTTTCATTGCTCATGAAACCTAGTTTTGATTTAGGTCAGACGTAGGGCAATTTTGTGGCATGAATTTATGCCATCCACAGCGAGGGAATTTCGGCCGAAGAGGGCACCACAGCACAACATGCTATGTGCAGCTGGCGAAGGCTCCGTTGAAGCCCCAAAACGGTTATTGGCGCCGGAAGCAATGAAATCCGGGGCCTGGGAAGTATTGGAATCCTTACCGAGTGGCTCGGGTGCTGCCGGGTTGCCAGGAAAAGGGCAATTCTCCGCGGGAAGGGGCCAGCATACCACCCCTTCATGCCAGGCCCCACGGGCACCCCCTACTAGGAAGGGGTCTCTTAGCACAGGTTCTTCCGCCATTAAAAACCTCGGAAAATGAGATTGCAGTAATTACGGCACCGACACACGACCCATATGTCACAGCGCTGGCGCCCGAGGCGAATCGCACAGCCAAGGGTATGTGGACCCGCCCGGCTTGGGAACAAAGGGTGCCCATAATGCGGAGATTCCGCGACTTCGCGAAAAGGAACAAATTAGAGGTTCGGGAAAAAATTTGTTCCTCTTTTTATAGCAAGTTTGCAACTGGCCAAGGGCAGCGCGATGCAATACACCAGAATTTTGTTGACCTTACTAACCCCAGGGGGGCCACCGGCTCAGATGTTTTGGGCCGGTCTTCAAAGAAAGGCGGCCGCAAGCCCCATAAAACAGGCCCGCCCCATGGAGAGATAAAGGTTGCATCTCGTCAGCGATTTATTGACCTTAGAAACCGACCGGGTTGCCCTACGGCCCGCCTTGGGCACAGCCAGTCGGTGGGGCGAAATCGCTCTACTCCAAAAGGAAAATTTTATTCCCACCCTCAAAACGAGGAAGCCCTCATTGTAGATTGGGGGGCCCTCCCCAATACATTCAAAATAAACCCCCACAGAGCGGCGCGATGCGTGGTTATCGGGGGTGGGGGGTGGGTCCAAAAAAAGCAAGAGGCGTTCTCAAGGGCGCGGTGGGGGAGAATGGCCCACAAGGTTAACCGCACGAGGCATGGAAAATGCACCCCGACCATGCGGCATGGCGGCGCATTCCTTACAAAGAGGGGCGTTGGCGCATGCAGACGCCGCAGTGATCGAACACAATCCCCACCATCGACTGCAGGCTCAGCGGGGGAAACAAGCAGACCCCCTATAGTTATTACACAGCAAGGCTCGCTACGTGGGGCCTTGGGTCCCCCTGGTAAACAAGTCGGCACATCTGACGACATATGTTTGGGCGGGGTCGGCAACTGGGCTATGCCCCCATGGGCCTGTCTGGACAGCTGGCAGGATAAGGGGCAACTTTTTCAAGGGCATAGCATTTTGCGACGTACCCATCGCACGCGGGTGACCGATAAGAACGATGAAAGAAGGTTACCGTGACAACAGGTAGATTTGGATAGTCTCTAATTGCCCTGGTTCCGGAGCCGACTTAATTCCAGGGCTCTGGAACGGTTTAACGCAGTGTTGGACTTGGTGCAACAGCCAGCCCATTTCAGGAAAGGAGAATGAGAGCCCCTCTTGAGGATGACCGAAGGGGATGCCCAGGTTATGAAGAGGGCTGGCATTATTCAAGCCACAACAAAGCTACACACTACCGGGTGGGTGGTGCCTTTTACGGTCGTGAAAAAAAAACCGTCAGGGCCGCGGCGCCGTTTCGTTGCTTTGCCAAAAGCAAAAAAATGAACAGGAGGACCGCGGGGTTCTGGCCCCTCTGGGGCATATTTTCCAGCACCTGGGTGCGGTTTATCATGGTACAGCTGCCATTTTTGATCTAAAAGCATATTTTTTTTCAAGGCAGGCTTGCCAGAAGAGACGCA
>NW_008826680.1:0-4536 GCF_000691245.1 Trypanosoma grayi
TCCTCTCTCACTGCCTGCTGTTCTCTCTCTGCGACTCCTCTCTGCAAGATCGAAATGCTCGCCAACAACAACGCTCAACGAATGCGGTGCCTGCTGGGCGTCACGCTGCTGCTCCTTGTGCACTGCGCCGGCAGCACTCTCGCAGTGTCGGAGCACCACCGCTGCATCTACGACTACGTATCTAATAAACTGCCTGGTGTTCAGACAGTGACACCTATTTACAGCACTCCGATGCAAACTGCGTTGCCTTTGTCAACTGATCAGGGCGCGAAAACGTTTCGGCCTCCTGATTCTGTCATGAGGAATAGATTCCCGTTACCTTCCGGGGATTTTAAGCCTCTCCGCGTCAAGGTGTTTGTGGTGGCCACGAAGGGCTCTCGGACCTGTGCGAGCGCCTCGGGTGAGATCACCACCACGTTAGGCACCAAGGTGAGCTGCACGGAGGATGACGTTCTGACGGCGGAGAAGAAGAAGATTCTGGTACAGACGATCCTCCCCGAGGCTGTGAAGCTGCACACTGAGCGGCTGTACGTGAGGCCGACTACTTTTCGCGTTGCTGCCCCGAACTTCAGTGACACGAATGCCTGCGGTGAGTTGGACATCCCTGAAGAGCACCACACTGAGGGTGTTGACGACGTCGACATGGTGCTGTACGCCACTGCTGCGCCGACCGCTGATGGCGCCTTTGCGTGGGCGGCGACGTGCGCGGTGCACCCCAATGGGCGGCCGCTGATTGGCGTGATCAACTACAGCCCGCGCCACATCGCACGCACGTCGCAGGCCGTCCGCGTCGCCGCACATGAGATTGCGCACACCCTTGGGTTCAACGTGAAGACCATGGAAAAGTACAAAAGGACTGGAGCTGGGATATCGCCCAAGGGCCTCCAAGGAAGGAAGACTCCCGTCTTTGACGCAGCAAATACGAAGATAGTGACAGAGTACTTTTACAACTGTTCAAACAAGAACAAAATGCCACTCGAGAACGAGGCACCGTGGATGGCGGCAGCTGAGGGGGAAGCCATGACACCTCCGGTGCGTGTCTCCCCTCCCGGTGTTCAGGCTGCAAGTGTGGCGGGAATACAGGCGGAAAGCGCTGATGTTTTGAATAGCGAAGTCCCTGATCTAGAGCCTGTTGTCGAGCAGAGAAGGATTACAGTCATCGACATGCCACCACCGCCGCCGCTACAGGTGGAGGTGTCTTCCCACTGGAAGCGCCTCGTTGCGAAGGACGAGTTGATGACCGGCCTTGTCGGTGCGGGGCGCTACACACTGTTGACACTTGCAGCCTTCGCCGACCTGCAGTTTTACATGGTGGACTGGACAAAGGCGGAGCCGATGAACTGGGGGAGAAATGCTGGATGCGATTTTCTGACCAATGAAAAGAAGTGCGTTGAGAGTGGCGTCTCTAAACACCCTGGCATGTTCTGCACGGGTTCCACCGATGAAAAGAAGTTACGGTGCACGTCTGACCGTCAGGCGTTGGGGACGTGTGTTACTAAAGAGTACGAAAACCTTCCTGAGAGATACCAGTACTTCGAAACCAAGGGTGGCAAGATGCGTGGTGGCAGGCGGGAGGACATGATGGACTACTGCCCCATTGTTGTGGCGGGCAAAGGCTTCAGCTGCATTGATGGCGACCGAAGCGTCATGCCGGGGAGTCTGGTCGGCGCGAACTCGCGGTGCGTGGAGGGGAAAAATCTGACGGTGTTGGGCAACGAGGTTGGTGACGTGTGCGTGCACGTGGCGTGCTTTTACGGCTCGGTGTACGTGCAGTACGCTGGTGCCCCCACGTATTACTTCTGCCCGGAGGGGAGGTCTCTGAGGGCCCATGGCGACTTCGACGGGTACGGCAACATCACTTGCCCGCGGTACGAGGACGTGTGCACCACCATGCTGCCGGAGGAAGAGACCACCACGACCAGCGATGTCCCCAGCCTGTCACAGTTCGTTTCAGAGATGTCGAATGTGCTGATCAACATGGCTGTCGAGCGGTACATCGCAGACCCAATGCCTGCAAAACAGCAGGAGAATCAAGCCAAGGGCACAAAGAACGTACAAGTTACAGATGTCACAGCCGCTAAACCCGATGTAACCAATGACATCGAACAACAGTTGGCTACGGCGACCTCCGATGCGTCTGAGAGTCAAGCTGCCACTAAGGCCCCACAGGGCGGCAGTACAGTTGCTTCTGGTGCTGGCGATAGCCAGACCAGCACGTCTACAGCCACAAATACCCCTAAAAACTCGGAGGCACCTAACAACACAGCCGAGGGCTCTCAGACAACTGCTGAGAGTAATCGCCAGAAGATTGTGTCAGCACAGGGCAAGAACCTTGATCTCAAGCTGAATGCTGATGGTGGTGCTGCTGCTTCCGCTTTGATGCCGCTTGTGTTGGCCGTCGTGGGCGCCTCTGCGATCATGGCGCACTGAGTGTCTGTGTGTGGGTTGGTGGGTGTTAAACACATTTTGTTTTCTTGCTCCGTGGGCATGTCTCACGCACATTCTTTTCTCTCTCTTGGGCAATGCAGTTCTCACTGCAGGTAAGTTTTTCTTTTTTCTTTTTTTTGTGTGTGTGCTGTGTGGCTCGGTGTTGGGAGTCGGCGTCGTGGGCGCCCCTCCGCTGATGTTGTGGGCGGCCGCTGCCTTCCCCGCCCCGCTGCCCGCAGCCCGTCCCGCGGTGAGTGCAGGGGACCACTCCTGCGCTGTGGACGGCTGGTAAGACGTTGCTGCTGTTGATGACGCTCCTCCGTGGGCAGAGACGCACTGGACAAATGGATTCTTTCTTTTTGGTTTTCTTTTTCTACTTGCTGCACGCACTGCTGCTCCCTTGCACCGTCGCACCGAACGTGAGGACGACCCCGATGCGGCGATGGGGAGCTGGTGCTGCCTTCTCTTTTCATTGGGTGTGGTGTTTTGTTGTGGGGGAATGTGTTGCGTGGTGCTGTGCAGGTCGTCTGAGTGCTGTGCTGTGTCTGGTTGTGTGCTGTGTGCACTATCCGCTTTCTTCCTTTCTCTGTTCTGTCTGCTGTGCTTGTTGCTATTGGACAGTGTGGTGGTGTGTGGTAGACGATGAGTGGGCTGCGGGGTGCGAAGCGGTGTGTGGAGTGAGCATGCGTGACGGTATCTGTTGCCTGTGTTACCCAGGAGATGCTGGTGGCTGGGCTCCTTGCAGGCGGTACGCCTTTGGATGACTGCATGATTCGATGAGTGGTCTTGTTTGGGACCTCCGGATGTGGTGTGGTGCTGTCGTGGGCTTTACGGGTGTGAATACTGAGCGGATCACGCCCTGCGTTGGTGCTGTTGTGTTGTGGGCGTGGGATCCTCTTTGTGCGTAATTCTACTTTAGCCTCTTTGCCCTGGCATTGTCGCTTGTGCGTGGCTGTTCCGCATGTAGATGGCACTCATACATGTGTCGCTTGAGCATCCACACTCTGTGGTGTCTCCCACGCACTGGGCAGGCCAGCCTACCATCATCAGGGTCTACAGGGGCGTTCTCACTGTGCCCTCGGTTCGAGATGAGGTGCCTGAATAGCCTGCTGCCATGTACGTGGTCTGGCAGCAGAGGGATAGTGTGGTCGCGGTGACGTGCTCTCACGTGTCTGACTGCTATTCTGGGATGGCATGTTGTGCTACAGCAGGGGCAACGGATGCGCTGAGGGTCCTCTGTAGCGCCCGATGAGGTAGGGCCTCCTTATTCACTGCGTCTGGTGTAGCGAGCATGGGTGTGTCCGGGTGAAGCGTATTTACATGCGACTTGAACCACTGCGGGGTGTGCGGATGGGGACAGTACGGGCATTGAGATCCCCGTTGTGTAGTGCCCGCCTATTGTGCAGTGGGTGGGTGTGTTGTGGTTTGCTGCGGGTGTGGTGGGCACTTGGGTTGATCAACGCGGTACTTCATACGGTAGCGTTTAATACAATATTCGCACCTCGGGTCTAGACCCCGGTGGCTAACGCGCACTGGTATATTGGGGTCTGCGGCGACGGTGTAATGGCGTGTTTGGGGGGCTGTGGAGTGGGGACCCTCCTTATGCACTCCATCGTCGGGAGAGGAGCTGGGGTGTGCTTTGCTGTCATGTGCCCCGGAACTCCTTCCTGTGCTTGGTGCTGCAGCGGCAGAAAGGACGTGCGATGTCCTGACCTTCGGTTGGTGCCGCCGTGGCTTCAGGAGTCATGTGAATGGATTGCGCCGGAGTTCTGCCATGGTGCTTCTGCGTGAGGTTCTTGGCAGGTCATTGCCGTGTGTATACCACGTGGCAAGTCGGCCAGCATAGTTGTTGGTCTGCTCGGACGGCAAGCGGGACTGCGTAACGCATTGTGGACTGAGCCCCGTTTACGAGTCGGTGGAGGGACGGGCTTCTTGTTTCCTCGGAGGAGGAATTGTGTTGTCTGCACCAGCGACATGATGTGTGTGTGTGGGGTGGAGGGTGCGCTAATCCTAATTGCTTTCCATTTCTGCCTGCATGTGCTCGTGGAGTACGATAACCCTTTTATTCTGTGTGTGTGTGTGCGAGTATATCCACACTGCAGTAGCAGG
>NW_008826680.1:4685-5526 GCF_000691245.1 Trypanosoma grayi
TGTGTGTTGGGTGTGGGGCAGGGACACACATTCGGGGGGTTGATACATCTGGTTTTCTTCTTGCTGCTTTGCTGTTGGGGAGTGCTCCTGTGGGCACAGCACACCACAGCCCTGCCACGCCTCTGTTCCCAGTAGTGGGGTATCTCTGCTTTGTGTTGTGGGCGGATTCATTTGTGTGCGGAGGACGGTGAGTGGTCGGTGTTGCCGCTGCTTCCTGACTGCTCTGCTGCTGTGGACTCTCTGCTTCCGCTTGTCTCCTCCGCGCAGCCCAAAGCGACAACAATGATGATGCGCTGCGTGCTGCTTGTGTGTGTCCTCTGCGTGTGGTGTGCCGGCGGGTGTGCGGCAGCCGGCGGCGGGGAGGCGGCGGTGGGGGCGGCGCAGACTCAACACACCAGCAACGTTCCGGGGGACCAGGTGCCGAAGAAGATTGTTTTTTTCCCGGGCCATAGTAAATTGGTGGAGAAGTTGAAAATTAATGGTTCTTTGACTAAAGAGCCCCCTGAGAGTGATAATGGCACTTCGAAATATAAGGTTCCGGGGCGAGACATCACTGTGACCATCAAGGCTTCCGATGCTAAAAATGAACAGTTGCGTGTCATCTATCAGGGTGATGAAAAAGGTCCTTTTCCTAAAGAACCTAAGATTATGCATCTCTATGACCCAAAGAGGATAAAAAAGCCAGCGGAGGAAAATGACCAAAAGGAGGAAACCACCGAAATGCTGGAACAAAAAAAGCTGGAACAGGTAAAGCTGGAGCAAGCACAGCTGGAAAAAGAAAAGGAGGAAGTGCTGAGCAGCGTTCCAGGGGATATGGATGGGAAGAGTGAAAGCACGCCGC
>NW_008826681.1:0-3764 GCF_000691245.1 Trypanosoma grayi
ACCGGCGCGGCGGAGTGCCGCGGCGTCGGCGCCTCGTTGCTGCAGTTGCCACGCTGCGGCGCCGCACCGCTGGGTGTGTACTCCCCGCAGATGCGCTTGGCGAACTCCACGTCCGCCGAAAAGGGCGCCTGCTGATATGGTGGGCGCCGCTGCAATATCGGAGTGGCCCACGCGGCTGGATACGAAACGCTGCGCAGCCGCTGCAGCTTCTCTTCCTCCTCCTCCTCCAGGCGTCGCCAACGCTGCAGGGCGCTTCGGTGATAATTCGCCGACGGAGGCAGCGGGGGCGGTGTGGACACCGATGCCACCTTGAGAGGTCCCGGCTCCTTGTGTGCACTGCCACTATCATAGCGTGAGTCGGCATTCTTGCCAGGCCGCGCCACGGAGTGATTTGCACCAGGGCCAGAGCTATCAATATCGTTATCACTGCTACACCCGAGACGTGTTCTGTTCTGCACCAAATCACTGCGCACCCTTCGCACATACCTATCCATCTCTGCCATAAGTGCTGAGCGTCGTGTCTCCAGCCGATCAAAGCACCGTGCTTGTCTTTGGTCGCGCAGCGCCATCATTCGCTGCTCCACAACCTCGCAGGCTAGCATGTTCGACGTCAAGTTATCCATCTCCATGTGCAGGGCCGCCTGAATCTCCCTCTCCTGCCTTGCCAGCTCCCTGAGATACTCCACCACCTGCGGATCCACCGGTTTCCCAGGCACCACTCGGGCCAGCATGGCATCAAGCAACATCTCCTCGTACTCCCACGACGGATGCTCATCGTGTGCGCGCAACTTTGGCAGCGGCTTCTCGTTTCTGCCAGAAACCACACTCTTGTTGTTGCTACTGCTCGGGGGCTCAATATCACGGATGTTTGGCGGGTTGAAATCAAGCCCAGGGCGTCGCTCAACTTGCACCTGCGGCGGAGCAACACGAAATGACATGGTGGTTGAGGGCGATACAAGGACAGAGGAGGCCCCCACCCCATCAAGTGGCCGTGCGTGAAAATCGGCAGTCTGGGACTCTCGTTGCGGCTCCTCTGGGGCCCCTGCGTCCACCGGCGATAGTGGTTGCTCCGTTGTTGTGGGCAATATAGCAGGAAGCATTATCTGGTTTTTATCACGTTTTTCGGCGGCCGCCGCGGCAGCCATAGGAGTATCTAAAGCTGCAGCCTCTGTGGCATAAGGACTCTGGGCTTGTGGCTCTACAGCTGTTGGCGTTTCAGCCTTCTCAGCCGCAGCGGCCCGCAATGAATTTGATGCCATTGCGGCATTAAGTGATGCCTCGTCCGTCTCTTTAGGCACCCCCTCAGCGGATAATTTTTGTGCTTCCTCCACTGGTTGAGGGCTACTCTCTAAGTTTTCCTGCTGATGTGTTTCTCGTTCCTTCTTTTCATCGAGATTTGTCATCGTTGTCGTCGCCGTCGCCTCCGCCTCTGCCGTTGTTGTTGGCGCTGGTGTGGTAGGCATATTCTCAGGACCATCTTGTTCTGCTTTTCCTGCGGCCGTGACGTCGCCACTCGATGTATCTACTGTTGTTGGTGGGGCTGACGGCGCCACCGGCGGTGTGGGGCGTGCACTTGCTGTCTTGTCGCGCTCGCTGGGGATTCCCCTGCTCTTGATAACTTTCTTTGCGCGTGCCCACTTGTACATTTCGATGTACACCATCTGGTTGGCGGGATACATGGCGCGGAAGACGTCGCAAAGGTGATCGATAGTAATCTGGCCGTCATCGTCAGGATTGGTATGCTGCTTGTAGATGTTCTGGACGTCGAAGCGCACCGAGCGCATCAGTGGGTCCAGTGTTGTGCGGAGGGCCTTGAGATCAGCGTGATCCTGGCCGTTAAACAGGCCGTTCTTCAGGGATCCCTTGATGTAGTTCCACACAAAGTCTTCGTACGGTATCTGTGTAGCCTTCTGGAGCTCATACATGAGGGTGAGAAAACTGTTCCCATTCAGAGGGCACTGCGCTCGATACGGTGCACAAATCTCCTGCTGCTCGGCTGGGCAGATTATGTTCATGACACTCATCAGTTCATCTTCCGAGATGGGCTTACCATCGTGGAAGGACTCGTGAATATCACGAATATGTTGACGATACTTAAATGGCACGGACATCTCGTTTCTCGTTCCGATTATTTTGCTGTTGTTGTCCCTTCTTCTTCTTGTTGTTCCCCTCCGCCTGTGTGTGTAATGCTTTTGTGGATATGCGCAGGGCCCTACTTCTCGTTGATACTTATCCCTGCTCTCGCTATCCCCCTCTTTGGTTTGAGCTTTTTGGCTCTGCCACTGCCACCACTACTGCCACTGTTGCATGAATAACGGCAAAGGAGTAAGAAAGAAGCGGCTTCTGTGTGATTGGAGTGGTCAACGGGTGTAGAAATCGCGGGAAAGAGCAACACAAAGAGGGGGGGGAGGGAAATTGTTCTTACAGGAATTTCCTAACAATATATAAAGGTGTCAAACTTCTTGCTGTTATATTGGGTTTCCCGTATTTTTTTCCCCTCTTGGATGTTGAGCTTGTACGCATTGGTATTGGCTTCCGATCGTTGTGCCCTTATTCATGCACAAATACTCTTCTTTTGCTTTTCCCCCATTTGGGAAATGGTACCCAAGCCGGGAGAATTCATTTGCCCCCTTCTCATTACTCCCCGTTTCTTTCCAATTAATTTTTTTTTTGTTTCTTCGCACCTCGTTATTTGCTCTTTCTTGTCCTTCTTTGGTGGTCTTCATCATTTTATTCCTTCCTCACCTACTTGCAGCTCGTGATTCTTCGTTGGTGAAGGCGCTGCGGCACCACACACACACACACACACACACACACACACCGCTCCTCCTTTTCTCCCAGGCACATCAGGCCCAGCTCACAGCAAACAGGTGAGTGTCCTGAAAGCATCTGAGAGCTATTTTACTGATGGGCGTGTACGTGTGTGTGTGTGTGTGTGTGTAGAAGTGCTCGGTGTGTAGAGCTGTACATGCGCGCAACGTCCCCCGACTACTTCCTTTGCTCCCATATATGCGGGGGGCCTTCTCATTTGATCTTCTTCCAGTTGAGGTACGTCGCGATGCCACCAGAGAGCGCGGTGAGGGCGCCGGAGGTCACGGCGCTGGGGTGCCACACCTCCTTCATGTAGCCGACGGCCGCCATCGTGACGAACACGTCCGCACCGTCCTTTGCGAGGCTGATGAGGGCAGCCTTTGCCTCCTTCTGGCTGGTCGCCGCGTCGCTGGCGCGCTTCAGCAGCGCCTTGCGGAGGGCGACCAGGTCGAGCACCGCCGCGAAGAAGAAGCCCCAGAACTGCGCGATCTTGCTGTGGTGCTGGACCTGCTTCGCCTTGCCGGGCAGCAGCTTGTAGCGCATCAGGAAGGCGGTGTTGTCGCCGAGCACGTACAGGAAGTTGCCCAGCACGCGCAGGAACTCGATAATCTTCTTCATCTCCACTGTGCCCTTCTCTGTGTAGAGGGCGACGATGCTGTGCATCTTGGGGACGTCACCCGTCCACTTGGCCATGCGCAGGAGCGAGCGGCCATCGGTGATGGAGCTGCCGACCGCCTTGTAGCTCGCCGCGCGCGGGTGGCCCGCCTCCACGGTGGCAAGGATCTTCAGCACGCCGCCAAGGAACTTGTAGATCTTGTCGCGGCCGTCCGTCTGCGCGAGCAGCTTCACAAACTTGTCGAAGTCGGACATGATGTGGTGTGAGGTAAGAATATGATTACGGTGTTGGTGGCTTTTCTTATTCGTGCCGCGGGGACAGTTTTTTTTTTTTTTTT
>NW_008826681.1:3864-5519 GCF_000691245.1 Trypanosoma grayi
AAAAAAAAAAAAAACAGCGACTGTGAATGAATACACCCACGACAAACTTCGCTACACACACAGAGAGGCAGCACCAACGCAAGTGATGCGTCATGCACAGCACCCCATTCAAACACTAAAGCCGTGCTTCCAGCGCCGCCACCTCCGCCTGCACGTTCGCCCGCGCTCTCACCTCTAACGCATCGTAGAAGAACTTCGTCTTGTACCACCGCGGGTGTTGCAAGAAGCCACGCAGAAACGCCGCACGACCCAGGCGAAAGTCGGCCTCACTGTGCCAACTGTACTCCCACCGAACATCGGCTGCGTACTGCTGGTAGCGCGCCGCCTCACTCCCTAAAATGGCGAGGTCTAGATCAAGAAATAGATGGAGATCACTTGGGGGCATCGGCACCGTTGCGGATTCATCCACGCCACTTCCACTGCCGATGTTGCTGTCTCCTCCCTCATGTTGCCCGTGGCACGGCTCCACCGACATGTGGTGCTTCGTCCTGAGAATGAACTCAACAACCCTCGCCTCCACAGTCGATGCAGTGTCGCCCTGTGTGTCGTCCCACAGCAGCGGCACCGGCGGGCCCTCTGCCTCGCCCAGGGTCACCGCTGTTGTTGTTGTTGTTGTTGTTGTTATTGTTGCTGCGTGCGACGTCGACAGCTGGCGGCACTCAGCCCAAAAGGTCTGGAACCACTCAGCACTGCGTTCCTCGTTATCGCCACGTCGTGGGTCGTAGACCGCGTCGTGGAACAGCAGCGCCAACTCCACGACGAGGCACCGCGTTGTGTCGCCCTCCAGTGGCAGGCGGTGCGCTGCCGGCGCCCCTGCCTGGTACCGTGCGAGTTGCTGCAGCATCTCCTCGAGGTGTGCGAGCGTGTGGTAGCGCCGCTGCGGTTCACTGTAGCGCGTGAAAATGTACGTTGCCCACAGCCTAGCGGCGGCGTCAGTGTGCTGCGAACGTAGCACGCGGCGGAGACAGCGCTCCCAACACGCATGCGTCAGCACAAAGGCGGGGGTGGTGGCACCACTCATACACCTCTGCAGCGCCGCACCCACATGGTCACTCATCCCCGCCACTATACAACCACAGCCCTCCTCCTGTGGGTGTTTATTTGCTTCTGCAGAAGCTTCACCGGTGGTGTGGCTATCGAGATGAGTGGGTAAGAGCGAAGGTGGAGGGGCAGAGAGCAGAAAGAAGCGCATTCAGGACGTTGCAGAAGTCAAGTGATAGCTTTACGGAGACGGGGAGGTATAAAAACGTTTGAATAGACTCGAGTACTCCTGTTCCTCATTTCCTGAAATAGGAGCAGTAATATGAACGCGTGCAGCAGTAAAGAGTAGGGGTAAGGCAAATGGTAAAAAGAGTAATAGCACAAAGAGGAGGAGGACGAAAAAAAAAAGGAACTACGGGTGAAAAATACGGTCGCAGCGAGTGCCCTTCACCCCAGAGTTTGTACATCTTCGCTCTTTTCTGGCGGATATATATATATATATATCGCCCTCACTCACCTTCCTCGCATTTTCGTCCTCTGTTTCTTTGCAGGTGCCTTCTGTTGCGCTGCCTGCCCCCTCCCCCCTCACCACCCCCTCCTCTACCCGAGTTGGCGGGCAAGTTAAACAAAACGAAAACAGAAAAAAGATCGAAACAGCAGTGTAAGAGCCAGAG
>NW_008826682.1:0-1051 GCF_000691245.1 Trypanosoma grayi
AAACGCGAGGAGGCGGAGCGCGAGCAACAGAAGCGCGACGAGGCACAACGGAAGGCACTCGAAGCGAAGAATGGCATACGCCAGATGCAGAAGGACGTGTTGGCGTTTCTGCAGCAGCACGACCTCCTTGATGAGACTGCGACAAATAAGTTGCTGCGCCACGCCGTGCGGCGGCCAAATGTGATGTGGCTGTTCTCAAAGATCAGCAACGCCGAAGATGCCGCCGCGGTTCTGTCGGATGTGACAAGCGGCAACACTGAGCGGCGCCCCGCTCCCGCTGCAGCTGCAACGCAGAGCGGAAAGGACGATGACGATGAAGGCGTAGAGGTGGAGGCTGTGCTGCGCTTCAATGCGCTGGTGGAGAAGAAGGAGCAGCAAACAGGCATGACGCGCTACGGCGAGCCTGTCAAGAAGAGCACTGCAGCAGACGCTGCCGTCTCTGAAAAGGCAAACAAGAAAAAGGGCACCACCAACGCCACCGGTGCGCCGTCGGCGGCGGCAGCAGCGAAGTGGGACGATGAAGACTTGGTTCGCCTGCAAAAGGCAACTGCAAAGTACCCGCCCGGGACAGTGGATCGCTGGCGCAAGGTGGCCACTATGCTGCGCGACAAGTTCACTGAAGAAGAGGCAATGGCAAAGGTTAACGAGCTTACAGCTGTGCTGCACCACGCTAATAATTCTAGCAATAATACTCGAACCGCGGCTCAGCAACCGGCGCCAGACGCCGTAAAGGTCTCTTCTTTGGGAGCTGCTGCAGCGGTGGTGCCCCCGGTCCCTTCCGCAGAGGACTGGACGGTGAAACAGCAGAAGATGCTGGAGCAGGGGCTGCGGGAGATGAAAGACTATAAGGAAAAGGATAAATTTCAAAAGATTGCGGCGATGGTGGATGGAAAGAATGCCAAGGAGTGCTTTGAGCGGTTTAAATATCTATGCGCCATGAATAAGCGCAAGTAACTCTTAACCTTGAAAGAGAGGGGGGAGGGTTTTTCAAGGCTAAGAATCGCATATCTCTACGTGTGTGTCACGCGCTATTGTGTGCGTTTTTTTTTTT
>NW_008826682.1:1073-5517 GCF_000691245.1 Trypanosoma grayi
CTCTCTCTCTCTCTCTCTCTCTCTCCCACACTCACACCCATCTGTTGGTAATGGGGGCGATGGCTGCGGGTGAAAATGGTAGTTTTAGGAGGTGTAGTTTCCAGCTTCCCCTACACACATACAGAGATCCAGTCGTTGTAGAAGTGGTGAAGAGAGGGAGAGTGAGGGGGCAGAGACTGAGAAGACAACGAAAACCGTGATTGCGCACGTATTGCATGTCCGCCTTTTCTGCATACACGCCACCTGCACATCCACACCACACGCAGCCCCCTCCTCCGTGGGGTGGCGACCAGCAGAGCATGATGCTGCAGATGGGGCTTCAGTACGGACAGAGTGTGCTGCAGGGCGGAGAGCAGAGCTTCATGCGCCATCTGCCTGTCATATCTGGCATTCGCCGCTATTTCCGCGTGGACAACCAGTACGTGAAGGGTAAGCTGGCCATATTGCTGTTCCCCTTCACCCGCAGGTTTCAAAGGGTGGCTCCAGTCTCCACTAGCGATCACGAGGCGAGTGGATTCTCCGCTCCTTATGGCGGGGATCCGTCGATGATGCCACCGGGGGTCGAGCGTTCGCCCACCTCGGCGACGGGTGGCATGTACCCGGCGGCGCTGCCAACGAACGATTTATACGCGTTCGATCTATATCTGCCTCTCATGGGCGCTGTCACGTACGTCATTCTCTCCGCATTCCTGCATGGACTGCACCATAACAGCGTGACGAACGAGCACCTCTTGTCGTCTGCCTCCTCGCTGGTGTTCTGGCTCCTATTTGAAGTTGTCTTGTTAAAGGTGGCAAGTTATGTCCTTCGGCTTGTGCCGGACGTGAGTGTGTTGGACTTAGTCGCCCTGTGTGGCTACAAGTACATCACGGTTTGTCTCATTGTACTGATAAGAGAAGTGGTGCAACTAGAGAGTGATGCTTGGTACATTGGCTTCTTCGTGATGTATGCGCTGATTAGCAACGGCTTCTTTGTGGCCACGATTTTGATGCGGATGCATCAGCGTGAGGGACGGACTCCGTCGAACGCAAGACTGTTGGCGTACGGTGCCGCATGCCTGCAGGTGCCGCTTGTGCTTTGGCTAGCCCTCAAACCATTTCGATAAAACGTGTTGGACCCCAAATCACGACCCTTGTCGGGAGGGAACGAAGTGGAAGAGTGGAAATGTTTCCCATCGGAGTGGTGCTTTGTATTGCTTATTGTTCCTTGTGGTGTGTGATGTTCTCGCTGTCGCCCATCCCCTCCCCTGAGTTTTTTTTTTTTCCTCCCCCCATTGGTTCTCGTTACTTCTGTTTGTGTGGATGTGGCTTCTTCCGCTGCTGGTAAAAACAACCCAAAATACAAAGGTGCGGTGCAGGCAGGGCACAGCATGGAAGGGCCAAAGCGCATCTCGTGGAATCTGAAGGGCCGTAGTGCGGTGGCCGCTCTCGACCCCGCCACCCGTCACCGCATCACGCAATCTCACACGATGGCCGCCTGTTTGCACAGGCCGCTGCTGGCGACGCTCGAGGCTATCATAGCCGTGAAGTATGTGGGGGGCCTGAGTGGTCCCTTGCAAAAACCGGAGCCGTTTATCTGCCTCATCACGCGGCTGCTGCAGATCACACCGGAACCATCAATTGTATTGGCAATGCTGCACCAAGATGTGCACAAGTACCTGCGCGTGGCGGCGCTGTTTGTGATTCGCCTCATCGGCAATGAGGCCATGGTGCGCGAGGCGCTTCGGGTCGGGTGGGACGATTACAGAAAGATTCGCGTCTACGGTTCTGCAGCAGATTGGGCGAGTCCGCAAGCCAACATTGAAGCCGCTGCAGAGAAGGAAGAGGGCGGTGGCGTGAGTGCGCCGTCGTACAATATTATGTGCGTTGACGAGATCACAGATCGCCTCTTCAAGGTTGGGGAGGACAAGGACAACGCGAATGAGGGAAGTGGCCATGTCTGGTTAGGCGTACACTTTTCGCCGCTTCTGTTGTAGTGTGGTGAAAAAGGGCGATATGAGAAAGATAGAGAGGGATGAAAGTAGTTGTTTGGTCTGGGAATCGGAGATTCCGTACTTCACACTGTTGTTTGACGACTATGATGGTGTGCGTTTATGTCTCTCTCTCTCTCTCTCTTTCTTTAACTCTCTCTCTCTCTCTCTCGCTCCCTCCGTGTGTGCGTGTGTGCTTTTGTGAGTGTGTGCAGTCCGTCTCTTGTTTCTTTTCGCTCCATTCTAGTGTGCATTTTGTGAATAAACAGAGAAATAAGGAGGCTCAGCGATGGGTCGTAGCAACCTGGATGTAGAGGCGCAGTTGCGTGCCTGGCAGAAGACGCAGGCAAAGGAGGTGCCGGTGAGTTTCATGGAGTGGCATAACCTTGAGTCCAACCTTCCCATCGTCCTTCCACTCGCCGCGGTGACGCTGGTTACATGCATCATCATCACTCTAGTTCCCTTCATTGGGCGTGGGAAGTCCGCGAAGTCTGGGGCCGGAATTGCACATCAGTATGCTGCAGGGCTCGCCGGTACACGTGCGCTGATCTTTGCATCGCGATTCAACCCGTTCGCGTTCTCCGCGTTCATCACGGTATGGCTGCTGCTCAGCGCGACGAACACGGTTTTTTGCCTGATGCAGGCCGCATCTACAGCTGCCACGCCGGCGGCGACCTTCTCGGAAACCCTCGACGGGTTTCTGAAGCCCGCGGTGATTCTCTTCGTCATTCAATACTGGGCGATAACCTCACTCCTCATTCATGTGCTCTTCACAGCGCATCGCTACTACATTGGAAGCGCGGCTTCGTTTCCACCCTTTCTGGTGAGTTTCTACCAAGTAGCATCCCTAAAAGGAAATGAGGTGGACCGATGGCCAGTTACAACCGTTAACGCCGCACTTGTAATCTCTGTTGCGACGGCGATTGCGTTCACTGTCCCGTGGATCAAGAATGAGTATCGCATAGCCATGCGCGACCTCAACGCGAACGCCGCGAGTACGTTGGGGTACCGCAAAAAAGTTGTGGAAAAGAAGGGAGAGAAGAAGCGTGCTTGAAGCCAGAGAAATATGGGGGGGGGAGGGGGGGGGGGAAGATTAGGTGTGCGCAATCCCCCCACGTGGTTTGTTTTTTTCTGCCAAGTCCTTCTCTATGCAGGTGACGCGCGCCCGCAAGAACCCACCGCATGGCTTGCTCTTTTTTGGGTGTGTGTGTGTGTGTGTGTGTGTGCCTATGAATTAGGATTTTACTTTTTTGTTGTTGTTGTTTTTGTGGTGGTTTTGGTGCTTTTTGTTCATGTTGAAGCGAGGGTCGGGTGTGCGACGAAAAACGATAGAAAGCAAAAACAACTCGACGTTATCAAAAGTCAATTGCTGAAGAAGGCAGTAATTTTTTTTTAAAAAAGAAACAACCAACCCGGGCAATGAGCGAGGCCCTTGCGTTTCAGGCGGTCGTGTTTCAATGCCCTGGGTGGCGGCGATGTGAACGAAGGCGTTACAGTGGTGGAGCCCCACAAAGTTGGCGTACGGGATCGACTGCGCCTCCCCGGCAGCAGCATATGACCATCACCAAAAGTACACCAGGAGGGGCGTCCACGAACAAAAAGTCGACGGCGGCGCGCGGCGCAGCCAACATTCCTCTTTGCCAAACGTTTTTTGTGATGCGTTTTTGACCCTCTGAGCTGCGAGGGCGTGGTTTTATCGCATTCCTTCCCACTGGATGTGGCCATCCACGCCCCATGAAGTTCGCCCCCGAAGCCATATATTCCAAGGCGGCTTGCGCCAGAGGATCTTGCGAGACCTTTTCCACTGCGGGCGGCACTGGCTGTCCCCTTTGGAATCGTAGGCGACACTGGCCCCCCCCCGTGCAACGCCCGAATTGACCGGCTGCAGAATCTCTGGGGGCCACCCCGTGCCCCATGAGAAGGCGCGCCAATTTTAACACGGCGCCTGACCCACCCCGGAAGTGGAGCAAATGCCGGGCCCCCTGTGGCAAATCGATCTCGAAAAACGCGACGCCTTTAGATTAAGACGCAAAACTAAATCCGACAGCACAGAGGGCAAATGCTACGAAATGCTGTTGAAAGGAGCAACTGTCCCGCAAGGGCCGCCAGCAATTCGTACCCCACCGTGCTGCAACCCGCGGCCGGCGCGTTCCCGAAGGTTTTTTTTCCCCTTCACGGAAAGAAGGAATAACACAAGCCCCGGTAAGTTCAGAGGTGGCATGGCACACGATTCCAGACTCCCGTAGCAAATGAACATTCTCGGCGGAGATTTGACGGTGCCCCGATTGAGAAACAACCCAAAGAACACACGACGACAGAGTCCATAATTCCTGAAAACGGCGCTTCACCGCAGGGGCCAAACGGAGGATGACACACCCAACATCAAGAGCATGGACGCCAGACTGCTGCAGAGGAATTGCCGCCTCGCCCCTCGGGGTGGCCGTGGGTGGGGGGCGCATTCGCCACGTTAATGTGGC
>NW_008826683.1:0-5512 GCF_000691245.1 Trypanosoma grayi
ATATATATATATAGGTATAGATATATATAGGTTTAAACACAGAGACAGACACAACAAAAACAAAGCATCGTACCTCTCCCGCGTGAACTGCAATTCGATCCTAACCCATCCCTAAGTGCGCGAAGGCTACAATTCCAGCCCCGGGTACTGCTGCTGCGCGTCCTCTCCCAGCACGCGGCGCACAGGGTCAAAGAACGGGTGCTGCATCGCCTCGCTCGCCAGGATACGCTCCTGGTGGTCCATCTTCAGCATCTTGTCGAGCAGGTCAAGCGCCTGCACATCGCACCACGACGTATTGATGTTGTTCATGAAGGTGTACCACGGCCGCTTCGGCCAGTTCGACGCGAGGCAGCGATCCGCCAAGTGGCGTGGCAGGTGGACTTTGTACTTCTGCACATACCGCGAGAGGTCCTCCACGCCGAGAACGCTCACTATCTGGTGTAGCTGGTCGTCGTTGTCGTCGCCGCGGAATAGAGGGTAGACGCGAAACAACAGCTCGGCAAGGATACAGCCGACGCTCCAGATGTCGAGCGAGTAGTCGTACAGCCGTAGACCGACGAGCAGCTCCGGCCCCTTGAAGTGCCGCGTGCCGACGCACACGTTGTACGCCTGCCCATGCAGGTAGTACTCCGCGAGACCCCAGTCCACAATGCGCAGCTTGCGGCGGCAGTGGTCGATGATGATGTTCTGCGGCTTGATGTCGCGGTGGAAGATGCCGCGGCTGTGGGCGAAGTGGAGACAGCGCAGCACCTCGTAGAGGTAGTAGCGCATGTCGAAGTTCGACAGCCGGCCGCTGTCCATGAGTGTGCGGAAGTTGTCCGCCGGCTCGATGTTCTCTGTGACGAGCACCGGCGTGTCCTCGCACGCCACCTGCACGACGTCCAGCAGACGCACAACATTAGGGCCGCCGCAGAGGTTCTGCAGAATTGTGATCTCGCGGCGTATCTTCTTCATCCGCACGGGCTTGAGGATCTTCAGTACGCACGACTCGCCGTTGCAGCGGTTGCGGGAGCGGAACACCTCCGAGTACTTCCCGCGGCCGATCTTCTGGATCAGCTCGTACGGCTCGTCACTATTGTATTCAATCGTCGCGTTCTCGTAGTCCCAGTACGTCGGCGGCATGCTGTTGTTGACGAACCAGAACGGGTGCCGGAACTCGCGGTGGGGCGCACTTCCGCCGTCACCGCTGCCCTTGTTGCTGTTGTTTTTGTTGTTGTTGTTGTTGTTGGAGACTGCCAAACCGGCGAGCCAGTTCTCACCGGCTCTATTGGCTGAGCGCTGCGCTTGCACGGACGCGAATCTCGCTGGCGTGCTAAACATGCTCGTTGTGCTTTTATCCGCCATTTGAAGCGGCGCGCTATTCTTATTCGTGTCGGTGAATCGCAAAACAAAACAAAAAAGCGACGCACGCAAACGTCCACACGCGAACGGGTCTCTGCGCGTGGGAGCAATGGGAATGCGTCAGCACCTGTGTGTGTGTGTGTGTGTGTGGGAGATGACGGAGCAGAACACCTCCCTCGGCTTTGAGAGTGGAAGCACTACACGCATCGTCGTCGTCGTCGTCACGGCCACCAGGAGCAGCGGTGCGCAACAGGAGGGGGAATGAGAGGGAGAGGGAGAGAGAGATAAGCACAAAGGAAAAGGGGGTCACACCGTCAAAGACCAATGAGGAAACAACAACCAAAAAAAAGTGGAGTTCTGCTATATAACAGGCAACAAACAACAACAACAACAACGGGGCATTTCCCTCAGCCTGGGAGCGTCGTCGTCGTCGTGGCGTGCAATTCAGAGTCAGCAACTATAACACCGTACAAATAAATATAACACAAAAAAAACAACAACGAGGCGCAATTTGCCCAAACGCCCTTCGGTAAACAATGGGCACGCTGCGCCCTGCGACAAAAACGCCACCAGTTGCGCACATGTGGTTTAAAAATACACATTACGAGGGCGATGCACAGACGGCCAAGGCACACTACGCGCATCCACACACACATATATATATATATATATATATATATATATATGTATAGAGAGAGAGAGAGGGGTGTGTGTGGATGCGCGTAGAGTCCTACACAGACCGGCGCACACAGCGTGTTCAACAAAGCGGTGCGCTCCTCCCATGTGTTATAGCTGCTTCTGCTGTTGCAGAGTCTCTAGTAATGAAATAACAACAATAATAACGTCCGCAGCGGAGGGGTCACTCTCCCACGCAGCCGCTCATCCTTCGTTCCATCTTCGAAGAACTGCACGCTATGCTACCACCAAGCACACACACCCACACCCACATATTGACCGCGACCAGGGGAGGCACATATCCCCTGGCTCCCATTCACATGAAAATGGTCCCTCGCTCTATTACAGTCCCCTCAATTCGTCAAACTCATCCTCATCACCGTCGCTTGCAACCCCAACGTCGCTGTCCGCACCATTGTAGCCAGCAGGTGGTGGGCTAAGCGTGACGAACGGACTCTGAGTCACCTCAGGGAGAAGCAGCCTTGATGCGAGTTTGGCGCTATCCTCATCCCCGCGGAATTCCGCTGCCTGCAGCCGTTGAATCTGCCGATCAATATCTCGCAGAAGCACCGACTTCCGCTGCGGCGATGCGGAGAGGGCTCCTGCTCCACCGGCACGTGGCGACGAGTGCTTCAGGCTTTCTCCAACCCCGCTGCGGCTAAGAGAGGCGGGGGATGGCCAATGTACTTGTACCTCGTTCTTCTGCATATCACCTTCCTGCTCCTGCTCCTGCTCCTGCTGCTGATCTGGCAGGTGGTGATGTCGCTCAAAGTAAAAGCTCACCTGCTGCAGCAGCGGGATAAGGTTCCCCGCATGAAGCGACACTTCGTCCGGGCACGGCAGCGAGGCAGTTCCATCACTTCCTTCGCATTCTTGTCCTTGTTCTTTCTGGGCATCGGGTGCTCCTGACGAGGATGAGATCTGCACCCCGTCACCGCTCCGTTGTCGTTCCACCGCAGCCTGCCGCTCCTTTTCGTCCTTGTGGAAGTATATGAGCAGCGGCAGCTTCACGTTCTCTTCACCATAGATGTGGAACCACTGGATGAACTGCGATAGTGCGTGAACTGCGCCTGGCATGATGTTCACCACAACATCATGCAGCAGCCAACGTCGCGCCTTTGCTGACTGCGGCGTGATGGCGAAGAGCTTCCGTACGCGACGGCCATGCTCCAGCGCACGGCGTCGCGTGTGCTCCAGCGCCGCGGTCGTCAGCTGCGTGTAGGGGATGCAGAAGTAAAAGAGATCGCCCTCCTGAAGCTCGTCCAGCGACCACGAACGTAGATTTACCCCAATGAGACCCAAATTGGGCCGCCGAATCTGCTCGTGCTTCCGCTCATGCGGCTGATGCTGTTGTGGCTGGGAATGCGATGAAGCAGCGGCACCTTCCTGCAGGAGTCTCGCCACAGTCCGCTGCGCCTGGCGGCGTCCCTGCCGCCGCACCATCCCCTTCTCCGTCGTCGCCTCGTACACCACCGTACGTGCGAGCGCCGACGTCGGCTGCGCAGAGTAGAATGCCGCCAGGTCGGTGAAGAGCTGCAGCGCACGGTGAAACTTCAGAAAGACGCGCGCCTCCTCCGTCGACACGGCGGCGGTGTCGTCGGCCTGATCCACGACACTGCTGCCGTCATCTGACCATGCGGCCAACGCCCGCGAAGGCGACGTCAGCCTCCTCTCTCGCGGATTGCGCGGAGCGGGCGACAGCACCGATGCCTCAGCTTGCCGCTGCTTCTGTTCTTGCGCATTGGCTGTCTTGCTGGCGTCCAACATGTAGGCATCGTAGTAGCGCATCTTCTTGGGCGCATTCACGCCACTACTGGCGGCATCAGCAGCCGCGTGGCCTGATGCTGCCGTGCTGTTTTGCTGCTGTTCCCCCCTCTCCACGCCGACTGCCGCTGCTGCTGTTTTTGCGGTACCAGTGTAACTTACGTCCTCTCCTACGGCACCACGCAGCGGTTCGGAGAAGTTGAGTGCTGCGGCGGCATCCGTAAAGGCAGCCCTAAACGTATGGTGGATCGCGTAGCTAAGTACAATGAATGTGAGGCGCTGATGGCGCTGCTGCTCCGAGACTGCCAGCGACGCGTACATCTCCTCACCCAAGATCCCACTACCACTCCGCTCCTTCCGCCCACTCTTGCCAGGGTCGTTATTGTTCTTGTCGCTCTCGTTGTTACTGCTACCGCCACTGCTGTGCTCACCCGCGGTGGAGGGCGGTTGCTCACCCGTGTTCCACCGCTGCTCCTGCGCCGCAAAGAGAGTGTGCACCGACGGGCGTGAGGGGTGGTCGGGTGTGTCCCACGTCACCGCGTGGAGTCCGTTCATCAGCGCACCTGTCGCGTCCACAATGCGGAACACTTCTGAGGCGTCGGTGCTGCTGCTGTTGCTGCTGGACCCGAGGTACGACAGAGAAACAAGGTTTAGATTCGATATGAGTGCGCGACGCACCTGCTGCGCATCCTCATTGTGGTGAGAGAACTCAGAGGCGAGCAGCTGCCGCGCCCGCGGGTCCTGCGAGAGACAGAGGCCCAGCAGAATCGCCAGTTCCACCGCGAGCATCAGCGCGGCCCCGTCGCTGCTGCCGTTACTAGTGCTGTTGTTGTGGCTGTTCGGTACGCCGTCGCCGCGGCGGGCCTCGTGCTGCTCCGCCAGCCGCACGCTCACCTCCAGCACACGCGACACAGAGGGGAGGTGCTGCATCAAATAAAAGGCCCCATTGCGATAAAACGGTGCGTGTTGTATGAGCAAGCGCAGGCAACGCGCTGCCAGGCATGCAGTAGAGGTGGCAACCGCAACATCATTGCCAGCAGTAGCACCAGAAGTTGAATCGGGTGCCGACGAAAATTCCCTGCGAGAGCGCCACTGCCGTTGCTGCCGCTGTTGTTGCGGTGGCGGTCGCTGTCTCCCTTGACTCTGGCGTGTGTGACGGTCGTGCTGTGCGCTGAATATCGGTGCCCTCTTGTCGCCAGAGACTACAGCTGTAACACTGCTGCTGCTGTTGCCGCCTCCGCAAAGCGGAGACACGGCGTCCCCAACGATGGCTGCAAGCGCACGGTCCGCAAACAACGCGAGCAACGCCTCGGACACGCTTTGATCGCCGCAGCCGCCACCGGACGCATCACCACCACCACCACCAGAAGCAGAAGCAGAAGCAGAAGCAGAATTAGCATCCTGAAGAATGAGTGTTTCAATGAGGCACATTGTTGCACGCAGCGCGTCGTGGTGGGACTCCCGCTCCAGTTGTGTGGCACACAACGCGGCAAGCTCCTTTTTGAATGGCACCGCCCCCCACTGCAGCGGCGTGCAGTGGCGCAGGACGACGTGCAGCGTCTCAATCGCCAACGCGCGCAGATCGGCGCACGCCTCCGTCTCACTGATGCGCCGAAGCACGTCGAGCACCTCCACCCGCGCGAGACACTCGCTGTGCGTGTTAGCGAGCTCACGCACACACGCCGCCACGTGCAGCCGCAGCGGCAGCCGCAACTCGCGCACCGCCGCAGTG
>NW_008826684.1:0-5505 GCF_000691245.1 Trypanosoma grayi
CACCACCACCACCACCACCACCGTCGGACTGCGCGGCCGCCCGCTGCTGCTTGCGCACCCGCACGGTGCCGTCCACCGGGTCGTACACCACGTCGTGCACGTGGGAGTGCCGCAGCTCGTGCAGCACCCGCGACTCGTCCACGCCGAGGATGCGTGCAAGCTGGTCGACGGAGAAAACGGCGTCGGTGCTGTACATGAGCTCGAGGAGCCGATTGCGGACGTGAATGATCCCCGCGTCCGACTCACTGTCCGTCATGGCTGGTGGTGCGGCACCGTAAGAAGGATTGTTGACTGCGCACTTCTCCTCGCAGTCACACACACACACACAAAGGCGCATGGAAATACAAACGCCGAGCACACAGAAGCAGATGGAGAAGGAGAAGGAGGCACCATGCGAAAACACATCGTTACGGTGAATAAACAGCAAACACCTCTTAGCGCTTGTCAATCACCCCACCGCGGGGGTAGCATATAACCGTTAGCGCAAACACATCCGTCCGCAAACGCAAGCCATTATTCAAGAACGAACGAAAAAACAACAACAACAGAAGAAATGATCCACAGAACGCCACCACCACCACCATCATTCCTCAGAGATGTTTCGCGATAAATGGTGCAACCGCCGTAATGAATTCTGGCAATTTCTCGTAGTGGACGAAGTGACCAGAGCCCGCCACCTCAGCCTGTGTGGCGTTCGCAAAAAAGAGATCAATCATCTTGCGGTCTGCAGTGTTGTTGTACGGTGACTTCTCTCCGAACACAAAGAGCGTCGGCAGCGTGCACCGCTCCGGGCCCACCATGCTGGTGTTGCCATTGGGCGCATGCTGCGCCCTCCTCTCGTCGGCATTGACGTACCACTGCCACAAGCCGGACTCCATTTTTCTGTAGTCCGCGCGCAGCACGGGGAGGTTGCAGCGCCACTTCGCCTCCCCCGTCTTCGAGTTCAGGCGGAGGTTTGTCAGAATAAAATCCCGCATGTCCTTGTCTCGCACACCCGCGCGTTCCAGTGCAGCGCCGCCATCACTAAAGCTGTGCACGTGCGACAAGTCTACCGCAGTCATGGCGTCAAGCGTTGCAGCCACACTGTCGGACGCCTCCCGCCCCGTCCCAAGTCGCGTCGTCGGTGCAATGTCGACAATGACAGCAGCCTTCACGCGGGGAATTTTCCGCGTTTTTTGCTGCTCCCTCGACGATGCAACAGAGTTGCCACCGCAGCAGTAAAGCACGTCCAAGAGCGGCTGCTGCGGAGGGAAGCCCATGGCTTGGTTGGCAGAACGCATTTCCTNTGCGTAGCTCTGCTCGTCGCTCCATCCGTAGTACTCGCCCTGCTCGCAGCGGGCCTGCAGCTCCTCCGCGCTGGGCAGCAGCAGCGCCGCCTCGTTGGTGCGGCGCAGCATAGTTGCCATTAGCGCCAAGCCTCCCATGCTGTGGCCGATCAGCACAACACCATCGTCGTCGCTTCGCTCTTCGTCATCCTGATGCTGCTGCCCGCGCTGCATGACGAACAGCTCAAGGTCCGATGCCATCGCCGCACTTGTATGATTTGGAGCATGCGGGCTTTCCCCGTGATTGCGCATGTCAAGCATGCTGACTTCGTGCAGTTTGGGACGAATAAGCTCATGCTCCGCCAGGCGACGAGCTGCCGTCGACCAATTCGAACTGTTGCCAAGAAGGCCATGTGCAATAACGATACGCGAGGCGCATTTTCCCCACGCCCCACCGCGGACCGTTTTGTACGCCAAATTCTGCATTCAATTCGCCACGCACCCCTCTCTTGTTGTACGCCACACACTAAGATACAAGACGCAACGCGAAGGAAATAGGAGCAAACAACTGTAGGAACGTGAACTTTGTCCTTCCCAGTTGTGAGCAAACAGGGAAAATAAGGTGGTGGCATCTCAAAGGGCAAAAGAGCAGGAAGGTGGCAACTTCGCCATGGATGTTCAAACAAGAGGGGGGGGGGGGNGGGGGGGGGGGGTGTAAGGAATGATACCACAATAACAACAGAGCATATTGTTTCTACATACACAAGGGGAAAAGAACACGGAAACAACACATAGGGGTCATCTGCGATGACACACCATGCTTCCCCTCTCCTTCCTCTTGATCTCTAAGGCTCACTCTCAGGCATCGCCGCCACCCACCATGGCCACAAAGTCCAAATAGTTGATCCTGCCAGTACCGTCGGGGTCCACTGCGGCCAGGAGCCGCGCCGCCTCGTCGTGGGTGAGTTTCTCCGTGCCGTACGACACCAACGCGTGCTCGAGCACCTCCGTCGACACGTAGCCGGGCGGCATGTCCTCCGTCTCGAAGAGCTTAAACGCACTGCGCAGCTGCTCCAGTGTGTAGTCGGACTGCACACGCTTCGACATCATAGCAACGAACTCGTCAAAGTCAATGCCTTTTGCCGCGTCGGCGGCATCTGCGTCACGGAACATCTGCTCGAGCTCCTCCTCAGTGGGGCGCAGGCGCAGCGTTTCCATGAGTTTGCGCATCTCCCCCTGGGTGATGTGCCCACTGTGATTGGAGTCGACGAGATCGAACATCTCGCGAAACTCTTCCACCTCCTTCTTACTAATTGAATGCATCGTGTTGATTGTTGAGATGGTGTATCGTTTCTACCACCAAGCTGTGGGTATGTATCGTTCTTTTTTTCTGTTTGTTTCCTCCTCTTCCTCACTGCTTGTGCCCACTTCACCTCCCACCTCAGTCTGTTCCAGCCCTCCTCTTGTGAGGGATGAAGTAGCTGCGCTAGCACACTGGCGAGAGAGAACAACAACAACAGCAACAAGAGGCAATGAGCACAATGCCAGAGCCCGATGCCCACAGTCACAAGCACACACTAAAAACTAAAGCAAATAGACACAAATACGCACCCCTCCTTATTTTGTCCCACCCGTGCCCTCCCCCGACACAGCTGCTGCCATGTGCCGCAACCGCCCCAACCACGCCATGTATTCCTCCTGTTCGAGGAAGAACTGCATCTGGCACACGTACTCACAGAACTCAGCCGAGAGCCCAAGGTCGCCCTGAAGGTAATCCTGAAGGGCCTCCAGCATCTCCTTCGACAACTCACTCACACACGGCCCACCAAAGCACAACGCACGGCTGTATTCCCCGCTGGTGTCGAAGCAGTCAACCAGAAACTCGTACGCGGAGTCACACATTCCGTTGCCTGTGGCCGTACTCATTGATGACGACGAGAACGTTGGTGACGCCTTCGGGTGTTGTATTTTGTGCACGAGCGTCAGTGGATCGTCATAGCGGCGCACCGACCGAAGACGGCGCGTCGACGCGCGTTCATGACGGCGACAGCGCATCAACTCCAAAAATGTCGGCTCACCCCGCCCAAAGCATGCGTGTTCTTCCAGCGCCTGCGCCTCACGCCGCGAGAGGAGCTGGACGGAGCGAACACGCATCTCACTGTTAACGCTGGCTAGACGAAGAAACATACAGAGACCGTCCTCCTCAACCAAATGCGGTAACGACTCGAGAGGGTTGGTTGGCCCCCTCCTCTCATTACTGTTCGTACTGCCCACTGCCGATTTTCGCACGAGCACGTCGAAAGCTGACCACTCACAGATATTAACAGAGGAGTCATGTGAAGAGGGGTCGTACACGCGAAATGGGGCAAACACACGCAGCTGAACATCGGCTCTCTCTACACTTGGCTGGTCACGCGTTGTTTCCATCGCGTGCAGCACTGGGCGACGCCTAGCCCCTGCTTCGTATCCAACCACCATCCTGCTGCTGGAGGCATCGCTGGACTGAGCGGACCCGCTGGCCGCACCGCCACGCGTGTGGCCTCCCGCTCGCTTTTGCTGTTGCCGCCGCCGGTCCTCCCCCACAGACTGCAGGAACATATCATGCACGCTTTGGTATCGTCGTGTGTTCAACTCTGCAGACCGCGTGCCGCCACGCAGCGTGCACGTCATGACAAAGAAGTTTGACCCCACAGGATGCTGCACCTTCCAGCCGAGCGGCGGCAGCGGTGGGATGGCCGCTACACCGTCGCGACTGTCGCGCTCAATCTCCGCCCTAATCTCTGCCTCCGCAGCGTCGCGCAGCACGAGGCCCGCTGCGCACAAGAGCTCCGTTGCAGACTTCGAGTCATCATGCAACTGCGCACGTCGTGGCGAGGGGGCGTCGCAGAATGCCAGCGGCGATGTGGACGGCTCGTCACTCCGAGAGCCATCAGCGGCGAATACGTCATCTGAGGACGAACCGCGCCCGTCGCTCAACGAGCAGCACGCCCTGCTGACTGTAAGCAACGCCGAAGCTGCGCTGCTGGTGTTGCTGTTTTTGTTGGCATGGCACGGCCTCACCCAATGGTGCCGTCGCAGTGCGCTGCCCGCGGCCTGTTGCCCAAACGAGGAGCATCGCTGACGCCACGCGAACATCGGGGGTAAGGAAGAAAGGGACGGCGATGACCCCACCCTCCCTCTGCACACCTGTTTCACAAGAGGTAAGAAGGAAAAAAAGAGAAAAGGTTTTTTTTTTTGAGAAAGAGAGACGCAAAAAAAAAAAGGGCAAGGTGGCGCAGATCATGCGTGCTATCAATGCGTTGCCGTCTCTACCAGTCGCTGCAACAATGGCAGCGCCAGAAGTAGCTACACATGCATGGGCCGCAGCAAAGGTGCATACACCAACGAGCAGTGCGTACACAGCGGCCGCGATGGTTTCAACTCATTCTGTTGCTCCTCCTCGTCGTCTGCCCCTTTTGTCGTTTTTTTTTTTTGCTGTTCTTGTTTTTTGTTTTTTGTTTTTCCTTTACATGAAGAAGGAGTGCGTAGCCAATGCCGCAGCAGAAGGAACAAGAACAGCCGAAGCAGTTCAGCCACCGCCTTGTCACTCCCTCGGCTGGTGTTCTTGCCGCCTCACCGCCACACTGACGCTCTGCAGCTGTCCCTGCGCTGCTTAGTCCAGCTTGAGGAAGAACACCGTCACGAGGCAGTGCATCGTCTCGTTTTCAAACGGCACGTGCACGACACCGTCGAGGGTGTTGTCCCAAAGACTAATGAAACCAGTTGAGAGGCCGGCACCCGTTCGTTGCATCACAACGCAGTTAACGATGTACTTGAACGGCTTCTTGAGGTCGGCGAGATTTTTCAACACGCTCTCAATGACGTCGTCCACCCAGCCGTCCACTTTGCGCGGATTCCATGACTCCTGCGCGAACTTGCCACGCAACAGCATTGTTACCTCTTCCTGTATCATGTCGCTGTTGATCGCCACGTCCTCGTGGACCTCCTCGTGGTGCTCCACCGCCATTTTGCTTCCTTCTCCTTGTCCTCTACAGTCTATCCCTCAGTAACTCTCTCTCTCTCTCTCTACCAGTGTCTCTCAATCTCTCAATGTATATATATATATATGTGAATATATATACACACACTTTGCTTTCGCACTTCACCTTCTCCTTCCTCTGGGCGGTGTACACGTCACGACCACCGCACCGCAGCAAGCGAGACAAGGAAGAAGAAAAAAAAAAAAAAAAAAAAACCCCAA
>NW_008826685.1:0-5503 GCF_000691245.1 Trypanosoma grayi
TCGCAGTCAAAGCCGAGCGTCTCATCCAGCGACATCTGGCGGTACTTCTCACACATCTCCGGCAGCCCGAGGGCGCGGTGGCTGAGCGACACCGTGAGCGCCTCCGCGGCGATACAGCCGATTGACCACACGTCGCACGCCTTGCCGTACGTCTCGCCGAGCAGCACCTCCGGCGCCATGTACGCGAACGTCCCCTTCACGTTCGTCAGTCCACCGCGCTTCAACACGGCGGTGCCGAAGTCGCTCACCTTGGCGCGGCCGTCGCGGAACAGCACGTTCTCAGGCTTGAGGTCGCGGTGCACGATGCGCTTGCCGTGCAGGTATGCGACGGCGCCAATCACGTCGCACAGCATCGACTGGACCTGCTCCGCGGAGCGAAGCCCGCCGTGTGCGATGAGTTCGCTCAGCGATCCGTCGGAGCAGAGTTCCATGAAGATGGACACGCAGTTGTCGTCGCGCTCGCAGAAGAGGTACTGCACGATGTTGGGGTGGCTGAGCGAGCTCATGATCTCCACCTCGTGCGCGATCTCCTTGAGCTGGCTGTCGTGCCCGTGCGGCTCGCCCTCGCGGTCGTCGCGCAGGTACATCCGCTTCACCGCGCAGCGCGCCCCCGTCACCTCCATCTCCGCCTCGAAGACGTTGCCGAACGCACCCCCACCGAGGCGGCGGCCGAGCGTGTACGGCGGCACCTTGAAGCGCTTGGACGGGCGGAAAATGCTGACGCTGTTCATCTCCTCGTCGACGCCAATGCCGGAGAAGAGCAGCACCTCCACGTCGCGCAATGTCAGCGGCATCTCGAGGCGGGAGGCGTACGGCACCTCCACCGGCATCATGCTCAGCGCGGCAGCGAAGAAGAAGACAGGGCGGCGGTCGTGCAGCAGCCACGACAGCGCAACACGCAGTTGTGCCGCGTCAAGGTCGGGGGCATGCAGCAGCAGCACCTTGAAACGCTCTGACCCGCGGCGGAAGGCCTCATCGAGGGCCTCAAGCGTGGGCCGCTGCAACACAAGGAAGTTAGAGCTCCACAACATGCGCAGAACATCGTCCAGCATGTTGCTGCGGCTGCGACAGTACATGAGTGCCGTGATGGCAAGGGCGTCTACGCCGCTGCCCATAATACTGTCCCGCATCACCCGCGACGAGAAAAGAGTGAGCTGGCCGGAGCCGTGGGACGTCCCCACCCAGCCATCAGCCCCTAGGAAGGAACCTTGGTCACGTGAACCCAGTGTAGGGGCCGTGTCCGTGATCTCTTTGTCCTCTGCATAGTTGCTCGAGGAGCTCGTTTGCGTTTGATGCTGCAGCTTTGGTTGGGAGTGAGAGTAACGGCGCCCCACCGCGCTCATGTTGCCAATACAGCTCCGCAGCATTCTATCTTTTATACGCTCCTCTGTCATTTGCTGCTGTTCAAAGCTGAGTCGGCTCATAAGAAGAGCATTGTAGCGGTCACCTTCCAGCATCCTCTCGTTTTGCAGTGGGCGGAGCGCACTAAAGAGCATATTATCTTCTTGACGCATGCTGCTTTGATCCTCGTACCATTGCCGGGCTTTCTGTGCGCGGTAATACTTATTCTCAGTAACCTCATTCTGTCCATTATCCGCTGGCATCTTGCCGTCTTCCCATTTCCATTCTTCATTTAGTGGGTCTCTTACCCCTCTGTCTGTTTCCGCTGGAGAAGGCATTGAATATGCAGTTGTCCTGCGGTTATGTTCATTGGGACTCAATGGCGTACCGAGTTCGCTGTTGTTATCATGTTGATGATGAGGATGCTGCTGGTACTGTTGTGGACTCTCCTTCAATCTACACGGCGTACCGTTGTAGAACACCGCAGGGGCCCCACTGTTGCCTCGGTACAAGCCACCCATTCCATCACCACCACTACCACCAACCTCCACACCCTCACCGTCCACATTCATCAACTGACTGGCATCCTGCTCTCCGGTCTCACCAATACGGTGATGACGCGGTAATGGGGTGTGTTCCATGGTGTTGTTATTCACGCTGTTGTGGATGTAGGAGACGTAACTGTCGTACTCATTGAACTCCTGCATGGCGCCTGCCACACCGTTCATCATCTCAGCACGAGAGAATTCCCATAACTCCTCCGAAACCGCACTGCGGTCCAGCAGTAGGACGCCTGCTCCGCCGAGGAACAGCACCGTCGTGCCCACCACAAGTGTCATTGCAATACGCAACGCAAGGTAGGTCCCACCCAACACGCCGAGCACGACAAGGCACACCATAGTGACACACAGCACAGCAATTGTACAGCCAAAGAGCAGGTGAGAGTGAGCACCTGCGCCGACGGAGTCCCACAGGCGGTATGTCAGCGTGTGCGTTACGTGGCCACTGCGGTCCGCTGACACAACACTCAACAGACGGAAGGACGCCTCTTCGAAGGCAGGGCTCTGTGGGCCGTCTTTCTCCCACGCCCGCACGACATCCGCGACGAAATTGCGCAGTCTCGCATCAGACCAATGCGTAAGATAGGGCTTCAGCAGCACACCCTTCACCTCCAGCACAGCGTGTGTGAGCTGCATGTGGAGATGCTGCAGCACAGCGGGCGACACGCCAGAAGCCCCCCCAACCGTCGGTGGCCGCAGCGTCGACGTAGACGGGTCGTTTAGGATCCATGATGACTCACACGGCCGATGCTGCACCTCGTGCAGTTTGATGAGGGTAAAGACGAGGTAGAAGAGTGCCGGCACCTGCAGCCACTGCTGCTTCTCTGTGCTGTCAACGTCACCGCCCATGTCCGGCTCGTAATGATCGCAGCAGGGCTCGCTCCCCTCAGCCGCGTCGATCTGAACCACCGCAGAGGCCCGGTGATTGCCATCCGCAGCACTGCCATCCTGAGCACCAGCGATGCCGTTGGGGTTGCTGGTGTCGCCCCGGTTCCACCTCTGGAGCGGCAAGGCACTTCTGCCCAAAAGGGCATCGTATAGGTCGCTATGCGCGCTGCTCCCACTCCGCAGCGAGAAGAGATCCGCATCGCCGGCACCGTTTGTTTCGCCGGATTCGTTCATTTGCGACGCCTGTCGCGGGGGTGTCGTTTCATCTTTTTGTTGCTGTGCATTCGCTGTCGTCGATTCCACTGGCTCCTCTATGCCAAATGAGCCGATCTGCTGCGCGTCCTTCCATGTGCCGGAAGCAAAGCTATCTGGTTGTTGTTGTTGTTGTTGCTGCTGCTGCTGCTGCCTCTGTGCTTGCTCGTCTCCATGTTTTCCTTCCTCTGCAGCCCCCGCAGCCGCCACCACCACCACCACCTCCTCCTCCTCCTCCTCCTCCTCCTCCTCCTCCCCTGCTTCTTCCAGACTCTTAGAGTCGTGTGAGTCGCTGTAGTGCTTCTTTATGCCCCTTGCGATGATCGTGGTATCGCTTTGGCGGCGACTGTGCCGCTCAGCACCACCACCACCACCACCATCGCCGCCGCCGCCACCACCAGCAGCGACATCACCAGTAGGGTTCGCCAGCGGCAACGTGAGGGAGAGCGAGGTGCGCATGGGAAAACTGTCAAACTCCGTCGTGTCGGTGGCCGCTGGGCTCACCATCATGTTCGACATCACCGGTTGGGCCTCGGAGGAAATGATGTTCTTCAACGGCGAGGCGGCGTCGTCATTCTCGCTTGGCGACAGTCCCCCCCCAACTGCTGAGTGGCGGCACCTTGTCCCATTAACAGAGCCGGAGGAAGGAGCAGCGGTGTCGTTATCCGTGAATATGGAGTGCAGAGGGCTCCCATCCAACACCGGAAAAAGCCTCTTCGAGACCTCTTGTGCTTGCCGCTCCCCGCGTTCTTGCTCCTGCTGTCGCTGCGCATGATTCGACACACGTCGTTCCATCCCTTGTGCCTCCTGTTCCTCCTTATTGATCCGGGAAACATCTGGAAACGCCCTTAGCTTCACCCCCTCATTCATCTGATCATATACATCACCCTCCTCCTCCTGCTGCTGCTGCTGCTGCTGCTGGGGATTTGTTAGATCCAGCTGAAGCCGTATGATCGGCATCTCCTTCTGCAGCGACGGGAATCGCATCCGCACCCTGCCGCTGCCGGAGTCACCGGAGAGTGGCGTGATCGCGGCTAGGACGGGCGACGACGCTATGCACGCATTCTTTGCGTCACGTTCGAGGTCGGTGATCGACAAGCGTCGCCGCTCCCGCTCAATGATCTCACGGGCAGCAAGGACGCTGGACGGATGGCGACGAGTATCACCAGACAGAGTGGCACTCTTGGCGAGACTGGCGCTGAAGCTGTATCCCTTCGGTGAGACGACGGGCGGGCGCTCGCGCTGCCGTGACGCTGCCAGCATCCGCAGTTGCGACGGTGCAGGCAGCGGGGGGGCACCCAAGTTTCTGTTGCCCTTGTTGGCGCAGCAGCCGCTGTCACCCGTGCCACTAATGTTATAATGGTTCGTCCTGTTGCTGCCGTTGTTGGTCAAGGGTGAATCGAATCGAGCAGGCACAGGCCCCGTTGAGGAGGAGGGTCGTGCTGTTGCCGGCTTCGCAGCGGGTGCCGCATCGGTTGGCAGTGCTCGCGCTGCCCGCCGGACAAGCGCCGCACTTGGGTCCGCTGATCNGCCGGCTTCGCAGCGGGTGCCGCATCGGTTGGCAGTGCTCGCGCTGCCCGCCGGACAAGCGCCGCACTTGGGTCCGCTGATCCAACGTTGCGCCTCGACGACGGTGGCGTGAGAGAGCCCCCACCGACGATGCCACAGCCACCACTTGCACTTCCTGCTGCGCTGCTTTCACGAGGCAAAAGAGACATCCCATTGATTTCATTTCTGCTTTGGCCCTGCGGGGTGCCATGCAAATCCTGCCCCTGCGGCTGCGGCTGCTGCTGTGGTGAAGGTGGCCTCCACTTTGACATTTTGGCACTCTTCTCGGAGAGTGAACGCATGTGCGTGGGAGGCACGCCCCCACAGCTGCCACTGCTGGTGGCCGAGCGTGCCATTTCCTGCAGCTGCTGCGCCTCCTGGGGCTGCGGCGACTTGTGCAACGGGTTGGCAGCAGGCCCCTCTACCGGCATGGCTGTGCGTGTTTCGCTAAGGTGCGCAACGAAAATATACTATCGCCCCGTCACGCACCACTTACAGAGTGGCTAGCGGGTGACACGAGCGGAGACGCACACACACACAGAGAGAGACAGGCAGACAGAGGGAGAGAGAAGTGTCTGTGTGTCTCTGTGTGTATGCCCTGCGGGTGTATGCGTAATCACTCCAGCCCACACACACACACCTTTCAAAACAGGGCACAACCTTCCTTCACTCTATCTATTCTCTCCTTCTCTGTGTGGGGGTTTTCGTTACGGCGGGGTTCGCTCGGCAGCGCGCGCACACACACACACACCCGCACGCGCGCGCGACAAAGATAGAGGAAAGCAGAAGGGGTGCAGTCGGATCCAACGAGACAAACGCGGCGCCACCGCCGACGACCGCGGCCGGGGGGCACCACGCACGGCGTCCAGCACACAACGCAGGCACAACCCGCGGAGCGCAAACGAAACAAAAAA
>NW_008826686.1:0-5490 GCF_000691245.1 Trypanosoma grayi
GTGCGCCGCAATGCTGCACTTCCGTGCGGCAACTGCCTCTGTGTGTGACGCCGCCGCATCCTCCACGTCCTCGCCTCAGTCGTTGGCGCCTCCTGCTGCCCCGTATGCGGGGCGGGTGGGCGACGCCACAGTCGGACCGTACGAGCGCTTGGTGGGGATAGAGTTCCTCGGCTCCTGCTGCACCTCCGTGCGGCTCTCTGCGACGCTGTTTGCATCAGGTATGCCCAAGCGGACATCTCCTGCGGCCGCAAGCGAAAAGGAGGCCGATGCAGCAGAAGAAGCATCAGCAACACCACGAACACCCCCGACAGGTGATAGAGAAAGTAGCCGGGAGGAGACATCCACGGTGGTTTATTTCTTCATGCTCCTTATAGCCTCTTGTAACGGGAAGGACACGTCCATTGATGCCGTTCGGTGTGCCTTTCGCGAATGTAATGATGACACTGACGACACCAGCAGCAATGCGGAGACAAATGACCCTGCCACATGCAGGCAGGAGCAGAAGAAGCAAGAGGCGTTACCATCCTTTCCTGGGGAGAAGATTCTTGACCGTGAGCCGGACCTCCTGCTCCAGCAGGTGTGGGAGAAGCTCGGCAGCGCAGGTTTGCCGAGTGGGTGGCACGGCGGTGACAGGACGCTGTCAACCCCACACGCGCCGACCTCGTCGTGCTGCTGTGGCACAACGCCGTCAGGCTTTATTGCCCTGGACCACACCCCGCTGCTGCTGCACGCGGGCGTGCTCGACATTGTGCAGGCAAGCATGACGATAACAGCAGCAGCGATACTGGAGGGGGAGAGCGCTGTGTCATTGATCTTGTCCTCCTCAGCGACGGTGCCACGTGAAGTGTTGAAGGAAGCAAGCTGCGAGAACGTTATGTTGTCTTTTACGGAGAGGCTCGACACGCAGACGGCGTTGGCGGCGATGCCAGACGGCCAGCGGCGCCCACGCCGCTCCTTCGCGAGCCTCCGGCGCTTCTTGCAGCGGCTCCAGCTGAAGGGCGTAGGTGCGTCCATGGTATCTACAACACTATCAGAGGCAGCAGGGTCATTAGATGTGGCGCCGTACCGCTATTTTGTGTGGCTGCATGTTGTCGGAACGGACATTTTTCACGAAGCAACCGTCACGGAGAACATCGGGGTATCAACGCCAGCACCAGTGAGGTCGGCCAGCTCGCTATCCTCATTGGGCCAGACAGTGCGTGCGGCACCGTCTGGCGGCGCAGGTTTCGCAACGACGCCACCCTCACTAGCAGCAACAACAAGAACTGTGGTTGAGAATGAGGAAGAAGGGAACGATGTGGATTCCCACGTAGGGGGGCCGTCGGTGACACGTGTCGTGAAGGGTGCTGTTGCGCGGCTCCCCGCCAACGGGTATTGCCAGGTGGGTTATTTCCTGCGCTGCCAAAGGACTGGAGCGGCACAGAAGCGCAAAGGAGCGACCACAACATTCTACTGGCTCTCCGCCTGTGACTACTCCCGCCAGGGGCTGCAGGTGAAGGAGGTGTCCTACGTGGCGGGCGGAGACGCGTCATCTGGCGCCACTGCAGTCCGCTTGGTTTCCTCTAAAAAAGATTCACACACAAAATACGACCCTATTCATCATGAGCAACAGCAGCATCCATTGGAGTTTTCCTTTGGCAAGGTGGAGGTGCGGTCTGCCGCCCAGTGGAGCCTCGCGCAGTACCCACAGTGGCACCACTGGGACCCCGTGACGCAGCGACTGTCCTTCTGGGCTGCCTTTCACACGTACGACAAGTTTCGCATTGTTGCCTTCAACGGCCACCCTGACAGGCGCTCCTGCGAGTTTGAACGCAACCTCCCGCGTCGGCGTCGCTTACTTTACACGGGTCATTGTAAGAACAATTTTACTACTACTACTACTACTACTACTACTACTACTAATGATGATGATGATGATGATGATGGCAGCGGGGATGGTCTGTCTGGGGAGGCTGTCTATGTGGAGCGTGGCTTCGGTGTTTCTGGTCCACCCTCTGGTGGCAACGGCGGCGGCTCTGCACTTGTGGAGCCGTGTGGTGCCGCGTGCTGCTCCGCTGTACTGCGGCTCAACATGTGCCTTGTGCCGGTGCAGTACGAGGACGGCGTGCGGGACTCGGTGCTGTGTGAGCAATTGTTTCTCTCACCAGCTCAGACCACCGCAGCAGCAAGAGCAGTGGGTTGTCCACCGGATGTAGCGAGAGAAGGCTCTGGTATAGACGGCAACGTGACCCTTGATGTGTGGCGTGTCCGTGACGACGAATACGATGACGATGCCAAAAACAACGGCAGCAGTCATGCACAGCTGCAGAAGCAACCGTCGGAGGGGCCACATTTGGAAGTGGACGACCAAGGCACGGCTTCAGGAGGCCTCAAACCAATACTACAGTCGATGCGATCGAATAGCATTTCCCCCGCAACGTCAACTGCCTTGATGGGCCCACCAGCGGTTCTCTGCAGAATCACAGCCCTTCGCAACTACGTCGACGCGGCGCAGATTACGATTCCCCTCACGCCTGACGAGTGCCGCCGCATCACCCACGAAACGCGTGTCTCTTTTCTTTCCATGAACGGCATGATTGCCATTTACCTTCCCGGTATCTTTGTGCACTACGTTGATGTCCATCACAAGGATGCACCCCCGCGTTATTTGTTTGGTGTGCGTCTTGCCCACCCTCAACTCGCTAACAATGCCCAATTATCACCACCATCATCAACCACCGCTGCACCAGCAGCATCAGTAGTAGTAAAAAACACACCGCTGGTGTCGCTCCTGCCCGTCCCGCTGGGGCGATGGCTCTACGTCCCGGGAACTGTGGTGCTTTTTGAGGCGTCGCTTCGCCCTGCCTCCGTGTGGCGGTTTGTGCGCCGCTGGCTCACACGCCGCCGGTCGTGCCGCGTGCTGGCGTCTGGTCCTGCTCCTGCTTCTGCTGCCGCCACCGCACCCGCCTCTGGAGATAACGGTGGCGTGGAGTGCGGCAGCAACAGTAACAACGGCACAAACGTTGAGCAGCCGCTGTGTACGTTCCCTACACTGTCCCTTCCTGTTGTTCACGACAGTACCATGATGAATCCCGCTGTGATTGCTGCCACACTCGACCCCGCGCCACTGCACAACGCCTTGCATGTTGCCCTTACACACCTGAAGCCACCGAGTGCCATCGAGGAGGAGCGCACTATGGGCCCGCTCTCGCCATCGTCGCCTTCGCCGCCATCGCCCTCGCCATTTTTGCAGCAACAGCAACATCCTGCATCTTTGACATCACCGGGAAGACGCTCGTCGTCGCTGGCGTCATCGTGTCTGGAGTGGGAGAGGATTTGGGCGGTGCGGGACGCGCAGCTGGAGTGCGTCTTCCGTGAATTCCTCAGCATGGATCTTTGGCGTGATCTCTCAGTGGAGTTTATTTCGGCTCTGGTGATTGGCGAGGCGTACGAGCGCACACGCGCCGCTTGCCATTGGCGCCCGNTTTCGACGTCGAGGAAGTTATTTGGTGACGATGCCTCTGGCAGTGCTGCTGCTCCTGCTGCTGTGACGCCATGCAATCCGTACTTTGTCTGCCTTCCGCTGTGGGACGTGGCGGGTCTCTCGTCGGAGGAGGCACGTTACCGCGGCGATGTGGCGCGTTACTACCGCGTCTGGCGGCAACAACAGCAGAGGCGGCAGCATGACAAGGGGGGCACGCGGCACGCCGCCTCCATAAGTGAGTTCTTGCAGAAGAACACGTCCAGCACCGAGCGCGATAGTCTAATGGCGCTGGCGAGTTCGCAATCGCCGACGCTGGGCGCGCTGCCACACCAGCAGCTTCTCGCATCGGACGTGTCGTCGTCGTTGTTGCTTCGCGAGCCGCCCAACCCTGCGTCGTTCATGCCGCTCCATGAGACGCTGAGGAGCAGCGCTCTGTCCGCGCACTCCCGCGAGTCGTCGTGGACTCTACAGCCGCTCGAGCGGCGGCTCGCCAACGCCCGGCGCCACAACGAGAGGAAGCGCAAGGCGGCGTGCCTATCTGCGTTACTCGTGCACGCCGTGAGTCTGCGGGACGCCGCGCTGTCGAGGCAGCAGTGCCACAACACTGTCCCGGAGTGGTGGCTGTGCCGCGGGGTATGTGTGTGCTCCCCAGGCGCACCGCTGTCCTCACGGGTGGCGCCACACACACGCCTGCTCTTCACATCGTCCTACCCGACAGGTAGTGACATATCAAGCAGAAGCAGTGGCAGCGCGGCGAAGAGCATGTCACTGTTGCATCGCTTAAAAGGCGCTTTTCTCAGCAACTACCATGGTCACAGAAGTGGTAGTAGCAGCAGCGACAAAAGCACCAGCAACAACTCGGCTTTTGCTGCTAATATTGCTGCAGCGGCGTGTGCGCCGTTGTCGAGCTCCTCAACGGCCGCTTCCATGAGACCGGTGGCTCGCATGTCGCTTCTTGCTGCATCCATGGCCCTGCCTGCGCGAGGCGAGACGGGCCGCCACACCGCGGGTCAAAGTCGAAGTGCCAACGCCAGCCTGCATGACAGCAACTCAACCACTGGCGCCTTCACTGCAACGAGAGTAGGCACCGCTGCGGGTGCATCCAATGCGCTGAGTGGGAATAGCAGCGACTTCTCCGCCTTGTTCGCGTCGACGCCACACGCGCACCACAGCCACGACGTCTTGTCAGGCGGGATTAAGTGTGATGGCGCACCACCGTCGCCACCCTTGTCCTCGTGTGCGCCGAAACAGGGCAATGGCGTGCCGTTTGACGGACCATCGTGTGGGACACTGTTTGCCGAGGCAGTACTGGAGCAACTCCGGCTTGTGGCATGCCCCTCCTCCTCCTCCTCGGTCTCTTCCACGAAACTGTCGCGGAAGTCACCGGCAACGGACGTGCAGGTGCCGCAACAACAACAACAACAACAACAACACCAGCACCAACAGGTAAAGCAGAAACATCAGCAGCAGGAGCAGCAGTGTGGGATCTCGGGACGTCGTGTCTCTGACTCGTGGGTGCGATCGCGTTTCTTGACCCCCGCTTCCGCGTTGTCCTTTGCCTCGTGGGCCATCGCGTGTGCGACGTCGACGACCGGCATCGCGGCGCACTTGGCGCTCTTGGCAGTGCTCTACGACGCCGCGGTCGCGTCGGTTGTTCACGCCCTCGTGCGTATTGCGAACCTGCCTTTGTCTCCTCAATGCTGTCGTCCTACCCATCCGCCTCCACAGGAAGGAGCAGCAGCAGCAGCCGGAGGTGATGCCCACCCTGAGGCCGCAGACGCGGACGGCGGTGCGCGTGCTATGTCGCTGGCGCGTTGGGGCTTTCTGCAGCGTCTCGCGTTGGCGCTTGAGCGTCTTGGTGTGCCGCCGTCAGTGGAGCTGACAGAGAGTATTGTACGAGAGGGGGTGCAGCGCCTGCCCATACACGTGTTTATTGCGGGCCAGCGCAGTGGCGCACTCGACGGTGCAGACCTGCCGCTGCTGCTGCGCCACACGCCGGCGTTGGCGGCGGCGGTGGGGGGCCACGT
>NW_008826687.1:0-5482 GCF_000691245.1 Trypanosoma grayi
AGAAAGCGAGGAGAGAGCCGAAGGGGCACTATTCTTTTCTTTTTTTCACCCAGCCCACCCGGGGGGGGGAACGCGCGCCATAGCAACAAAACGGACCAAAACACGCCGAACCACACCCGCACACCTTCCGCAAACAAACGGGGAATGAAACGCACCCCACCTTCACACTCCCGCTGGGTAAATCATTTTCGTCTCCTGGGACTCCTGGACCCGAAAGTGCGCCCGATTCGCCTCGACGAGTTTCAGCACCCCGCCGAAGTGCCGGTTAGCCGCCTGCTGTACACCAATCGAGGCCCAAAGCAGCAGCTGCGACGCCTCCACGCCACCTGGCGGAACCAGCGATCTCACAGCTTGAACGGCCTCTTCGCGGGACATGAAATCATTCTCCGCGAATTCCGCTTCCAGGTCGAGCGTTTCCTCCGCCTCCTCGTCGTTTGGCTTCCTTTGCGGGGATGTTGGGGCGTCTCCTCCCTCCCCTCGCGGGTCGGTGCCAAACGCGCCCGCCGGACGCCTGCCTGTCCTCTTCACCTTCCGCGTCAAGAAGACACCAGGCGAAGTTTCCTTACACGCAAAAAGGTCGGGGAACAGCTGCAGAACCGTGACGAAACGCGGCGGCAGCACGGCCCGCATCGCCGGGCTGGCGCATTGCAAGAAAAAGGCGGCGGTGCACGGTTCATCTTCGGGCGCCACGTAATGAAAGACAACGGCCAAATCACGCGGTGTTTGATACGGGTTCTCCTCGCGAATCACCACACGCGTCGCCATGTCATCCGGTTTCGGCTCTGGCTCTCTCAAAGAAAGGGGGTCCGAGAGATCCAAACGGGCAATAAAATTCTCCCCGAGACGAAACACCTGCGGATGTCGTCGCAGCATCTGCATCATACCATCAAAGCCACCTACAATCGCCTTCTCCACTTCGGTCAAACGAACATAGACGTAGTGAGGCCGATCCCATGTCGAGCACATGCGGCCCATGAGTACGACGAGACCGCGCACATCTTCCGGGTATCTCTCGAAGTCCTCGGCAAATCCATCTTTCCACCGCGTACTGTCAGCGCCCGTGCGTTTCCGCAAGAGAGGAACGTCTGTGTACTTCAGCTGGAGCACTTCGAAGTTTTCGGGATGTCCTTTGGCGCACGCGACGAGCTCGCCACTTGTTAAATTCTTTTTAGTATAACGCTGCATGAGGAGCGAGGGCGGTACGAAATAACCCGGACACACACGCAAAACAAACTTCATTAGCGCAACTGTATGCTGTGATGATTCCACTGCAGTCACCAACTCACCTTCCGCGTTGACAGGGACCAAACTATTCGCCTCACCTCTTGCCATCTTTAACTGTAGCTGCTCGTGGGCCTCCTCCGGTGTAAGGCCGTAAATCTCCGGATGAAGAACAATACTGCGACGAATCTCTACTGTCCCCGTAACGCTGCGCAGCTCAAAGTAAAACGGTTGTCGACGAAACCACTGCAGTGTAGAAGCGATACGAATGTGTCTCTTTTTAATCGCTGCCGGTAGGTTCAAGTTGCCAAAGTTTCCCCAGTTAACAGGAACATACTTAAGAATCTCGTACACATCCTGCCGAGTTGGCACATTGGAGGCGGCACCCCAGCCACCGTACGCATTCAGCGCGTGTGCGACCATTGTCTGCGGCTGTGGCGATACAAATCGTGGCGGGTGTGTCTCTGCCGGGTTGCGAGTACATATATACTTCTCGTGTAGCACCCAAAATTCTTCCACACCACATGGAGATTTGAGCATGTCTAGAAACTCCACGTACCTGAGGGTGTTCGCAACGCCACGCAGCGCCGCATGCCTTGACGCCTCCCGCAGGAGCGACGAGTACGCCTCGTTGAGTGGCTTGTAGTTGGACTCCCCAGCGCCACGCAGGCCAAGCACATTGTCACGCAGAATGTGCAGCAGCTGCTCATTAGCCTCCGCCCGATCCCTCTGCACCTTCACCGATGTTTCCTCCTGTATCACCTCCGTCTTCTCCCTCACCACGTCGGATGCCTCGTCGGCGAGAAAACACTTTGCATCCGCAGCGAGCGCCACACGGCACACACCGTCAGCGTCTTCCACGAGATGCAGCAGCGCGGACTCTCGCACCCATTCCTCCACGCGTATGCCGCGCTGGAATATGTCATCGCGACTCAGCTTCGGGAGTTCTTCCACAAATGTCCTGAGCGTGACACCGCCATCATGAGGGTGGCGCCGCGCTATCAGCATCGCCGCCGCCCGCTCCGCGACGGGACGGGAGTTAAACACTTTGGTGAAGTCCTCCCCACCCATGGATCCCAACGTCCGATGCTCTGCAGAATAGGGTGGAGCCCCTTCTTGTTGATTCAATGACGACATTTCTCGCATAGATGTGAAGAGTGTTGTCCATCTCTTATTATTCTCAGTGTGTGATGATGATGCTGATAAAGGCGACAACGGTCGTTGTGGCGGTCCGCCGGGAATGAGTGGCGCCGCGAAGGGGGCAAGAGGAATGCGAAGGCAACGACGCATGAAGAGGCGTCACTTTCACCCCGACCACCCGGGGAAGCACAAGAAGATTGGAGAAAAGAGGAGGTCAAGATACAGACTGCATGTGTCATAGGGTGTAGCAGGGAAGGGGTGTGACAGCAGTCTCAGATCTTTTTTTTTTTCTCATCGTCCTCAGAGCATGAGAAACTGTTTCATCCACCAAGAAGAACGGACCCCATACATAAATATATGCGTGTGTGTATATATATGCCTCTCTGCATATTTACTTCTCGCCCTCCCTATTCGCCGCAATGCCTCCTTCCTGCCTTCCCCAATAAAGAGGAGTGTGCAGGATGTCATCGCCCACTTAATAAGACTCGACTCCCATTCAGCAAGAGCAAGCCCCTGAAAACTCATTCCGGTGTATTCTCTGTGATCAGTAATAATAAACCCGCACACGCATGCACACAGAAAAAAAAAAGAAAACAACTCTTGAGAAATAAGTACGAGTAGAAGCGAAAGTGTTCACCGCCACCGCCACCACCACCAGCAACAACAACATCGCAATGATATGGTCATATAATTCTCATGGTCATGATGCATTTCTCTTCCCTGGCCCCACTGCATCACTGCTGCTCTCCTCCTCCATTTGGGCCTGTGCCGCAGCTGTCTCTCGCATTATTTTTTCCCGAAGCTCCGCCTTCTCGTACTCCTCCGCCACATTACGTGGCTCCTCGTAAGTTTCGTACTGTTGGAGAATATCCCCCGGGCGAAACTGAAACTCCTCATGGAGTATTGCACCACATTCCAAACCTGTCTCAACACACGGCACGATTTCTTTAAAGCGGCGCAACTCCCTAATCTGCCCCTCATACACCACATCGCGTTGATCCTCTTCGCCCTCAGAGCCGCCGCTGTTTTTAGGGCTCCCCCCTATGGTCTTGCTCCTTGAAGCCTTCCGCAAGACACGGAATGTCAGATGTGAAGCCACAATGGTACCTTTAGTTACGCGTATTCCACCAGCGTTGCCATTTTTACCAGCCTGTGATGCACGAAATACCTGCAGGCACTCAGCTTCCGCAGTGATACGTACTTGAGTATTTTTTGGAAGCGCCTCTACCAGCGTTTCCTTTAACGCTTCTATTCCATGGTATAGCACGTTAAACCGTATCACCTTTACATGGTTAGGGACATCTAAAGTATTGGTGTCTTTGCTCTCTCCATACAACAGGATGCATCCCGGTTGTCCAGAGCTGCCAATGAGTGCAATATCATAGTCCTTTAGACCCCCCACCTCCGTCACCTTTATCTCCGTCGAAATGCCCTCCAACCGAGGAAGTTGGTACAGCATCTTCATGAGAGCCTGCAGCATACCAAATGTTGCAGCCTTACATGAAAGCACGAAGGCCTTGGTGCTGTACGCGCGCACCAGGTTGTTGTCCGGTTTGCGGGCATAAATCATGCCATGCTGCTCCTGGTTCAGTAGCTGCAGGTAGTCCTCTCGGTGGCCCTCCGTCTGGTAAACCTCCTTCATAAAGAGGTAGTACTTCTGTGCATGGGGCTCGCTACTGACTTGCATGAGTATGGAGCCCGGTTTGGGGTGCACGCGAAAGCCGTGCATAATCACAGGTGTTGACGGCCCAGCCTCCTGCATGGGATGCCCGTGCTCGTCGAAGAGCTTACGCACCACTGCGTACGTCATACCTGCAACGAGCACTTGCCCCGATCGCAGCGTTCCGCAGCGCACAATGCCTGCCACTTCATTAGTTGAGCTGGCGCCACGCGCCTCGATAACAGTAACTTCACACCTTGAGGGCTCTGGGGTGCTGATTTCGCACAACTCCGCCTGTAGTGCGACAGCCTCAAGGAGGTCTGGAATGCCTGTTCCATCGCGCGCGCACACCTTCACAAGCTGTGTGTCACCACCATCCTCCTCCAGCTCAACACCGCCATCACGCAGCTGTTGTTTAATGGCATCAACCTTTGGTTGTCGGTCAATCTTTGTACACGCTATCACGAGCGGAATGCCGGCATTGTGTGCGAGCTCAAGTACCTCCTTCGTCTGCGGCTGCACCCCATCAACAGCCGAAACGACAAGGATGATGAGATCATTAGCCGCCACTCCCACCTCTCGCATCGCCGTAAACGCCGCATGTCCAGGTGTGTCGATGAATGTCACAAAGTGACCATCGGGCGTCTTCACTTGGAACGCACCTACATTCTGTGTGATGCCGCCGGCCTCCTCAGAGGCAACGTTGGTTTTTCGCAAATAATCCAGAAGTGTTGTCTTCCCGTGATCGACATGACCCATGATTGACACAATCGGCGGGCGCGGGACATAGCGTATCTTCGCTGCTGTATGCTTAATATCATACTCGCGAATGAGCCCCGCACGGTGCAGGTTGTTCGCGGTGCTAAGTGGATCGCGTAAATTGCTCGCCGTGGTGAAGAACTCACGCAGCGGGTGATCTTCCAGCTGCTTGGCGGTGTCTGGCCCTGGCTTCGGTCTTGCCTTCTGTTGTGGGGACTTCTTCATCTTCTCCCGCCTGCGCATGAACTTGGCGCAGCGCGGGTCATCACTGCCCACCCACAGCGGTCCCGATCGCGTCGGGATGTACACCGCGTCCTTCGCAAACTCATGCCAGTCGTACACCTCGCCCAGGCCCATCTCCCGACGGTCGTTTTGAATCGTTGCCTTAACGTAGTGGGCCACTGTGTCTGGGTTGAACTTCCGCATGTTACCCTCTGACGAGTAGCGCGGATCAACCACGCCCTCCTGCCAATGAAACCCGGGCTGGCCACGGGAGCTCTGCGACTGCCACCGCATCGCTCCAACCACAGCAAAGGCAGCAGCAGCACCACCACTACGTCTACCGCAAATGTCCACCGCAGACGCCACGGGACGCTTCACACAGCCAGAGAACCGCCACATTTCCAACGAGATCGTCGTCTTACGCGCAGAATAATGCAGCCCACCGTGCACACCCTCCAAAATGATCTCTGACTGCAATAT
>NW_008826688.1:0-5482 GCF_000691245.1 Trypanosoma grayi
GGGGAAGGAGGGCGAGGGGCCGTCTGTGCGGGGTGCGCGCTGTGTTCCCGCACGCACACCCGGAGGTACACAAGCAGCTAAGTGAGAGGCGGGGCCGGGCTGGCTCCCTCCCCCAATGCGCTTCTATGTTTTCCCCACCCCTCCTCCTCCTCTTCCCGTTCAGTGTTCCTCTCACCTTCTCCTGTTTTCTCTTTCTTCCCATCGTTGCTACGCCTCCTCTTGCCGTCGCTTCCGCCGCAGTGAGTAGGGAAGCAGCCAGAGGACCAAAGGAAAAAAAAAAAAAAGAAAGACACAACAACAAAAAAGAGGATATATACAACCGCTCCACTTATACACACAGGGGTACAAGTTGTGCGGGGTGGCGGCGCAACACACACACACACACACACGCACCCAGCGAGAGCGAGGGAGGGGCGGAAAGGAACAAAAAAAAAACAACCAGAGTGCGCGAGGGAGTTTTTCCCGCGCAGTGTCGAGAGGGGAGGGGGGCGCCGCCATATAGAAGAGGAGCAATAGACAGGGAAGGGGGTGTAATCCAGCTGCCTCCGCCCGGACGTGCACATTTGATTACATATACATAAGAACGCATACATAGTTATTGCGACGCAACACATACAACAGCCTAAACTGCGCGTAGACATTAGTGCGGGGCAACACATTGATCATGTTTCGCGCCTCTCTCACCATGTGCGGCGGCGGCGTCCTGCGAGGTGCTGGTCGGGCTGGGCGAGGGAGAAATGTGGTGGCATCAGCCGAAGCAGCTGCTAGCACAACTCCTAGCAAGATGCAGAGAAGGCGGCGGGCGGAAAGCAAAGAAGAACAGAAAGAAGACTCCAGCGACTTTACCTATACCCCCGCACCGCATGCCCATGGTGGTGCTGGCAAACCGAGCAGCACGAGTACTTCTGCCGGCAGTGTAAGGGAAGGACGCGGCGATGAGGTGCTTCAGTTGGCCCATCGTATGCAGCAGCGTGACCTCACAGGCGAGGTGCCGGTAGCGTCCTTCGCCTACGAGGTGCTGCGCGCACACCCGTCGGTGCGGCAGATGGGGCTGCGTGAACGTATGTCGTTCCTGTGTGAGCGCTGGGAGCGGCTGAGCCAGAAGGAGCGGAAGTCGTACCTCGACGACCCACTGAAGGGACTACTGTAGTGGGGATGACGCGGACCGAAGGGTATATATATATATATATATATCAGGACACCGAGGTTGAGAGATGGCGGTCTCTCAGTGTCTTCCTTCCTGTTTCGAGCGCTTGCGCTTGTCCGCATCATCGCGTATAGATGTTACTGTTACTACTTTTCATATATACATATATAAGACCCCATTTTGCGTAGAGGCATAAATGGTGTCACTGAAGCTTTGCGATGCTTGTGTGATGGCAGCAGTGAAGGCTATGCGGAGCGCAGCGTGTGCGTGTGTGTGCAGCAGCGCACTGTGGCGTGCATTGGGGACTGTATTTACTTGGCTGCACCCATTTCTATCTCCGTAACGTTTTATTACTGCAAGAGAAACAACAACAACAAGAACAAAAAAGTGAAGGCGGACACCGACGGGCGTCTTTTTTTTTTGGTGGGGGTTCGTGTAGTATCCGTGCATGTGCGGAGCTGTGCGCCGCGTTGTGGCGTCGTATGTGCGGCGCTGCGGTGGTGGTGTGCGCCTGCCTGCCGCTGCGGGGGCTCTGCTGCTGACGTGCCGCCGCGTGCACGAGCGGCCGTTTCTGGAGCTCCCGCCGGACGTGACGCAGTCGGAGGCGTACGAAGTGGCACGCGACGCGCTGCTGCAGCTCAACGTGATGGTGCGCCGCGGCATTGAGCCGGATGCACTCATGTACACGTCTCTCATCGCGACCATGGGCCGGGCGAAACTCGAGTGGCAGGNCGTCCGCCCGCTGCCCGAGACGTACGTCGCGCTGCACGACGCCACTTCCCCGACGCGACGACGTCTGCGAGATGATCTGCAGATGAAAATTGAGGAGTCGCTCGAATCATTTCCGGACGAACTCGCCGAGGCAGAGTTGGCGCGGCAGCACCAGCAGGACATCCTGTGCGTACAGAGGTTTGAGGAGTATATGAAGGGCGTGCTGCCGCCCCCAGAGCAGGTTGAAGTGGCAGTAAGCCGCAGCAGCGGCAGCATCGACGCACAGCAAAAGGGCAGAAGCACCGCCACTGCCGGCGCAGCAGAGGAGCCCATTGCGACGATGCACATCCGCAACCCGACCGATGTGTGGAGCACCGCGCGCATGATGGAGCAGCAGCAGGGACGGGGTGCGTGGCGTGCGAGTGGTGAGTCTGCCGAGTCTCTGGCCGACCAGCTGCATCGACTCCACGAGGAAGAGCTGCGTATTTACCTTGCCGCGCAGCGGCAGCTGCGTCATGGCAGCAAAGACGAGTTGGTGCGGCGCGTGCTCGACACCGTCACCGAACAAAGTATTCGCGAGATGTTGGCGCGGCGTAAGCACTACTTCGGCTCCGTCGCCCAGATCTTAGAAAACGACCTCAACGCACTTCGTCAAGCGGGCGAAAGTGGCGTAAGCAACAGCAGCAACGGTCACAAGAGAAGTGGCGCCGAGACGCATCCTCGTGCGCCCGCGGCGGACCGCACGCTAACGACGGCAGAGAAGGAAACCGTCGCAGCGGAGGTGCTGCACACGCCGTGGGGCATTTTGCGGAAGCCGATGAAGCGGCAGCCGGACGCTGCGGCTCCGCGTGACGCAGAGCGACTCGAGCGCGTCAACCTCACCATGGACGAGCTGCAGTTGGTGCGTAGCAAAGGCGAGACGGGTGACCTCGATGAGTTGCCGGAGAGTCTCCTGCGCCGCTACGCATCCGAGTTCAACTTGTCTTGGCGGCGCAAGCACCCGCTCTCGCTGCTGGAGGCGGTGCAGTGGCACTGCACTACCTTCCTACCGGAGCGGCTCGATGGGAAGGTAGTGGTGCGGCCCACCGCGGCGCTGCGGCGGCAGCAGGAAGACGAGGGCGTGCAGAAGACACTGGAGAACTACGAGGCGTTCCGCATTATCTCACAGCGCACGAATAATCTACAGGTGGTGGATAAGAGGGAGATTAACCTGCACCTCAAGCGAGTGCAGCGGGATGCACGGCAGAAGGAGTGCCGCGCGGAAGAGACACTGCGACGGGAGCGGCATCTGCTGGACGCGGCCACGCTAGCGGCGTCTGCGAAGTCGTATAGGCCACCGGATGAACCGTTGCCAGCGGCGTCGCACGTGCTCGGTGTGAATGGGGATAACAGCAGCAGCAGCAGCAATAACAACGGCGAGCAGATTCCCCCATTAGGAGACACGGATGATGCCAGCGCGACGTTGCAGCAGAAGCAGGAGGAGGAGAGTGGTGAACTTCCGCCGTGGGCGGTTTTCGCCGGTGAGGAGGAGTTTGACATTTCCACTGGCCGCTTTGGCGACCCGGACATGGGTCGCTACCAAGAGCTCAGCGACGGGCGATTCAAGGTGCTGCCGTCGCGCGAGGCGCAGCGCAAGTGGGACGTGGACCGCCAGCTCCTCCCCGGCCCCCTCCAGGACGAGCTGAACCGCGCGGAGCTGCAGCAGCAGCTGCAGAAGGAGCGCGTGGAGACGGAGTACGGGCGTAGGCTCCAGTACAAGCGTTACCGCAAGTGGGACGCATTCCTGCGCAAGGCACAGGAGAAGCGGCAGAAGGAGAAGGTAGCTGCGGCAGAGGACGACAACGACGCCGTGCAACCGCTACCACCTAAAAGGCGTCTTGCGTATCTGCTGCGTAAAGGGCACGACAAGGCGCCGGTTGAAGAGGCCGTGAAGGCCAAGTACACCAAGAGCCTGTAGCGGCCAAATCACCAACTTCACGTAAATGATTGCGACTGCACAAGTGCTATTTCCTTACTGTTGTCTCTTGTGTTGATCTCCTTGTGCGCATCTGGGTCTCTGCGTATCTGTATCCCCCGCACCCACCTCCCATTTCTGTTTTTCTTTTCCGTTTCTTTCTTTCCTCTCCTCTTCCTGATGCATGGCTGCTAGTTGTAGGTGGCGTGGGATGAGAATGCCGCGGTGCGGCTGCACACACACACACACACACACAGACACACACACCCCGAGTAAGCACCGCTTGTGCGCCGCAAACATGCGCAACTAAGCGTACTCTCTTGGGGGAGAGGCAGAGACACCGGTGCGTGCATATGCAGGCGCGCGCACACCAATGAAAGAGAGGTGAGGCAGTAGGCAGGCACCTTCATGGGCACAGTTCCCGTTGTGGCTTCTGCTTTGCCAAGGCTCCTCTACTCAGTTGAACGCGGGCGCGTGCAATGTTGTGTTTTCTCTATTTTATATGTTTATACTGAACCTGATCTTGTCTCTTCTTTTGAGCTTTCGCTTTTCATTTATATTTGCTTTACGCTTCGAATCAGCATACAAGCGCAACAGCTTAACACTCAGATAGCAGCCGCAGTGGTGACCGTTGCTCTAACGGATCTCAGGGAAAAATAGAGGCCCTGGTCGTACTCATGCACAACGACATGAAACACACCCTCCTCTGCACAGTTCTTCTTCTTCTCGCCGGGCTGGCAGGGGCGCAGGAGCAGAGCGACAAGCTGTGGCACAGTACCGTCACGCTTTCGCTCGCAGGACGGTGGACAGCCGCCTCGGTGACTAACGCCAGTTTCGGCGCCGCTGTTGCCGTCGACGTGAGCGTCGCCCTCGGCCCACTGCGTGCGGCTGCATGGCCCGCTGCTGCCGCTGCTGTTACGCTGGACCCTGGCCCGGTGACCCTCACACTCGAGGGATGGGCTGACCCCGGCACGTATATCGACCGGGCACTGCGGAAGGCGGAGTGGGCGAGAACAAGAGCATACTTCGCGACAGTTGACGCGTCGGAACCGGCCTCACCGTTCGTGACGAGTGCAGTGCGTGGAGAGGGCGTGCGTGTGCGCTTTGCCGGCGCGGGCTGGGGCGACACTGCGGCGATGCCGGATGCGGAACTCACGCAACGGATTACCAACGCGGTGGCGGCGGTGACAGACCCCACAGGCACACCAGTGAATCTAACAGGGGGGCTGGCGAGCTCTATTGACCGCACGGGCGGCGTGGTATTCAACCTCACTGTGAATGCCTCCGGTATTCAGAACGTCACCCTACTGCTCTCGTCGCCCGCCTCGTACGAGGCGCTCCTCACATACTACGCGACCGCGACATCTCTGACCGACGGCAACCTGACGGAGGTGCGAAGGACGCCAGCGCTGCCAAACGTGCAGCAGTACCGAACGCAGGTGCAGGTTGTCTTCAGCGGCTCCTGGCAGTTGGTTCTGCTCTCGAACAAAACAGACGTGTTGTTAATGCTGCAGGATGTGCTTGCAGAGGCTCTTGAACTGGATCGCTCCCGCGTTGCCGTTGGAAATGTCAGCACCGCCGCGTACCCGTTCAACCTGATTGCGACGTTGTACGTTGTACACCTCGCCGGCTTTGACACAAGTAGCATTCAGCCCGCCATCGCGGCGGCG
>NW_008826689.1:0-4265 GCF_000691245.1 Trypanosoma grayi
AAAAAAAAAAAGAAAAGAAACGAAGTGGAAGACGGAAGGAAGATACACACGGTGCCGCCGGCGGATACAAACACTTTCCAGCTGTACGTGTTTCGTTAGTTACTTAAGTGACAGACACATACAGCCCACTTACACATCCACACACAAACACACGGAATCACCCACAAACAATCAGGCCAAACACACACACTCGTATCTTTAAAGAAAAGAAACTGAGAAAATAGCAGTAGACAGACGTAGCAGCAGCAAACGCAGCGTCCAACGTTTATATACGATTGCTTTGAGTTCCCCGTGAGATAAGCGACGAACATGTCAATGGCTGGCGCTGAAACGTGCGCCTCCCCGCTGCGACAGCCGCCATTCAACCGCCTCTCACCCAGCACGCCGGTGCAGAGCCCGATGAGCTCATGGTACGCAGACACGTCAGAAAGGCCGAGGCCTGTCATGTCCCCGCTGAGTCCACTCCAGTACCGCAGCACCGCCGTCTTCACGCGACGTGACGATTTCACACCGCGACGTGCGTCACCCATATTCGCTGCTCGTGGGGCACGCGTTGCGAGTGGAGGGGTGATGTCCCCGCGTTGCGCCATCCTCACACAGCGTAGGTATCAGGTGACGCCGGTGGAGTACTCGCCCTGCATGCCGGGGAGTCAGCGGCCCAAAACGCTTAACGGGCGCGCCTTCTCCTCCACCTTCTTCCGCGGCAGCACGGCAGGGTCGTCTGCGCGCCGCGTCGGAGGTCACAGTGGACAGCCGCCGCTCCTCGACCACGCCGCCTCGGCTCGTCCATTATCGGCCCGCGAGCATTCTTTCTCCATTCAGCGGCAACAACAACGCCAACAAGAACAACAACGCCAACAGCTTGAACAACAACGGCGGGAGCAAGAACAAGAACTACAACATTTCCAGCAAGTGGCTACTGGGCAGAAGTTCAAAGGAATTAGAAAGGACGACGATTCCCTCGTAACAAGCAGCAACGATCTTTCCAACACCGATGATGGATTCTCGTTCCAGACGAAGACAACGAGCTCAAAGAATCTGACCATCGGGCCAACAAAGCCGACGACGGTGAATCAGGTGTGGGATGCCACGCGGTCTCCGGATTCTCCGTGCCGTACGCCAACTTTGACGGAAATTCTCCCGCAGCAGTCTGTGCAAAGGGTTGTCACGCCTGCAGGGCGACGTCCAAAAACGCCAGATCTCTACAATTCTCCACATAACTCACCATCACTGGCCAGCAGCGGCCGTGGAACTCCGCAGGGAATCAGCCTGAATAGCACTCTTAACAGAGAGTTTCCTATTCATGAAAGTTTGTGCATCACCCCATACCGAAAGCCGGTTCCAGCAACGTCAACGCTCTCGATGTATTCAACTGTGCGCTCAACGGTCTTGCATCGCTCCCTCAATAGCGATAGTGCGATCAAGAGAGGACCTCAAAAACCCGTGACAAATGCGGCTTTCGCAGCGGTGGTGACAAAATCTGCTTCATCAGCAGCTGTGACACCTAGCAAAACACCAACTCATGGCAGCACTTGCAGCCGCAGCAGCACGGAGACTTCACATATGACAAGTCGTGTTGTGGTGGAATCCCCGCTTCCTGTGATGGTGAAAGCTTCTTTTGCTTCTTCACGGGTTCTTCTGCGTCAGTTTGTTCAACGGTGGCGCAACCATTACGAGGAGAACAAGAACGCATACTCTGAAGGAGGATACATGACTGTCACACCAGGTAAAAAATTGAACTCCCGCTATGTGGTTGTGCAGAAGTTGGGTTGGGGAGAGTTTAGCACCGTGTGGTTGGCGTATGACACGATGCACATGACGCACGGTAAGCCACATCAAGCTTTTGTTGCCTTGAAGATAGCCAAGTGTGACAGCGCCGTGTCGGTAAGCACGCAGTATGAAATCAACTTACTTCGCTACGTTGGGTCGCAGTCATCTCACGAGGCACCCCTCACGAACCTTGTGGATCGTTTTGAAGTGACAGGCCAATACGGTTCCCATGTCTGCATGGTGATGCCGTTGCATGGATCCAATCTCCTCAGCATCATTGACCAACTCAAGGCAAATAAGTGCATCCGTAGCTCATCGGAGATTTATATGATCAAAGAAATTATCGTCTCCATACTTATGGGTCTTTCGGAGCTTGATAAGCTGGATGTAATTCACACAGACATCAAGCCGGAAAACGTTCTCTGCACCTCGCCAGACTCCAAAATACTCGATGTTATTGAATCCTTCTGTCGGCGTAATAAGGAACGTTCATCCATGGTGCCACACGAGAAGGTACGGGAGGCCATGTTGCAGGGTGACCCCAATCACTTAGTGTGCATCGCAGACTTTGGCCTCTCTGTCGCGGTGAAGCCGTCTGCGTCTGCCGAAACCTCGCAGGGGCGCAAACACTGCTCGTTTTTGGACAGCTTGGTAGGAGGCAAGAAGGAGTTCCCTGTAGAAAAGGCGGGCACGGTGCTGAACCAACGCGGTACAATGATTCAGACCCGTGAGTANCGTGCACCGGAGGTCCTCATTGGCCTCGATTTTAACACACGCACCGATATGTGGAGCGTTGGCTGCATGGTGTACGAGCTTATCACCGGCGACTTCCTTATGGACCCGAAACGGCGCACCAGGAACGAGCGTATGATGGACGTGGAGCACCTAGCGATGATGATGCAGCTGCTAGGTCCCGTGCCAGAGGAGATCATTCGCCTCCGTGCGGGGCGTGAGGGTGGCCGCCCGCCACCGCGCTACATTCACCGCTACTTTAATGAGAGCGGCCGATTCATCTACGCCGACAAATACCGCCTGTACCCGCGCCGCCACCTTGACCGTGAACTGGAGCTATTCTTACCACCCACCGAGGCGAAGAGCGCTGCTGCGTTCATCATGGCCTGTTTGTCATCGTACACTCCCACAGGACGGCCTTCGGCGCAGACGATGATAGGACACGCGTGGCTCGCGGAGGTCATGGGCCAGCAGCGTTGCTGAGTACGCTCATCCGTCACAATATAGTTTTTGCCACGTTCGCAGCGCGCGTAAAGGCTGAGCAAGGAATAGACACAGTGAAAACATGGACTATTTACACCGAGAGTATGGCGTAGCTGTGCGAGAAGAAAGGCACTACCTGCACCCTGTGCCGCGCTGGACGACCACAAATACACAGTTTCGGTGTATGTACGATATTATATATATATATATATATATATAATAGAATGCGCGCTTTATGTTTGGGGACTTCTGCGCGCGGGCTGTGGCAGACCTCGGCACTTGCAAGCCGGATGCGTGAGGGGTAGCACGTGAAACGTGAGGAGGTCATGCAGTTGCTGCTGCTGTTGTTGTTTTTGTTGCTATTGACAACGCAGATGCTAGTGCTGGTATCAGTGAGCGTGCAAGTGAAGGAGGGAGGCAAATAATGTTATTTGAAAAATCAAGGAATAAATGAGGTAAAAAGAGAACTGCGAAAAGCTGGTCGAAAGGACGGGAGAGGAGGGGGAGAGAGAATGGAAGGGGGTGGGGGAGAAATTGGTGCGCAGTTGTACCGTTCCCCCCCTTGGTTTGTTTGCTTGCGGCGCACATAGCACCGCTTTTATGGGTGCTTTTGGTGCTGCCCGCTTGTGCGCCGATGACTCCCTTTACTGAGGAGGAGGAGGGGATAATCTCGTTTCTCTCTCTCTCTCTCTCCTTGTTTCAGTTTTACATTACGCTCACAAATGCACCAGCCCACATTTTTTGTTCTGTTTTTGTGTTTCTTTCGCTTCTGCTCGGCTTCTTTCTTTCTTTTTTCTTTTTCTTATTGTGTGTGTGCTGTCGACGTCTTGCTCCCCCCCCCCCNCCCCCCCCCCCCCTCCGCACCCCCCTGCTTCCTTCTGCTGCTGCCGCTGCTGGTGTTCACGCGCCAGCGAGGAGGGCGGCGGGCGGCGGCGTTGCACCTCGACGCAGCGCACGCCTCCCACCCCCGGAGTTGCCGCCTTCTTCGGTTACTTCTGTTTCGCTCTCTTTTGTAAGTGAAAATCATTCCTCCTTTTCAGTTTTTATGATTTGTGCTTGGTCTTTCTATCTTTTGGTTTGTCTGTTCGTCGTTGTGTCTGCGTGTGGGGCGGGTTTGGGTGAGGGCGGGCGGCGGCATCGGCATCGGCAGGAGAAGACTCGAGCGGGATGTTGATGAGATAGTGTATGAGGTGCAAGGAGAGGAAAAGGGAACCGAAAAAAAGAAAAAGAAACCAACAAAAAAAGATGTATGTTCGTATATATATATATATATATATATA
>NW_008826689.1:4479-5481 GCF_000691245.1 Trypanosoma grayi
CTCTTTTTTTTTTTGATTGTTGTTGTCGCCTCCCCGCAACACGACGTATGCACCGTCGTGACGAACAGCGGCGTGGGGCAGACACCCGCGTGGGGTGCAAATGTGGCAACGAAGAAGCCAGAGATAAAATGATGAAGGGCCTGCGGAGGCAGACGCAGCAACGTTAGTAACAGCGGCGCGAGCGCTTATTTATTGCTTGCGGCATTCCCATCAATAGATGTAAATAAAGTATGAAAATGTGAGGGGGAAGAGGCGAAAGATGAAGAGAGGAGGAGGGAGACGACAGCAGGAAAGGAACGAAAACAAAAAAAAAGTGTACGTGGCAAGAAAAAAAAAAGAATGAATATGTTTACGTGTGTATCTGAGTGTGCGTGTGTGTGTGTGGGGGGCGTGTGTGTGCAACGGACCCCGATGCGATTCGGCGGCCTCGTGAGCGGCGCGTGGAAGGCGCAAGCGCGAACCTGAATGGGAGGGAGCGGGGCGTCCCACCCAACGCGGGAGAAGTACGGAGAGGAGATAGCTGTGAAAACGAAGAAAAGATGTAAGTGGTACGGGGGACAATGCATGAAGGAAATAAAGTGGCACTAAGGTGTACACGTGGTCTTGATACCGTTTTTTTCCCCTACATGCTACGTGTAGCTCTGTTGCCGCTTTTTCTTTTTGTTTGTTTGCATCAGTGTGTGTGTTTTTTGGCGTTTGTTTCGTTAAGACAATACGGTTTCCTTTTTATTCTTCTTCAACGCGTGAATGCGACGGAGTTCGTCACTCCGTATATATATATATATATATCTACATCTATATCTACCTACCTATACATATATATATATATATATATATGTCTTGTCTGTATGTGTGAAACTGTGGGTATCTGTGTCTGTATCTCTGTGGACGATTCTTTGTTTGTGGTTGCGTGTGTCTCGCTGTTGGCTAACTCTTTTGGTGGGTGTGCACGGGTGTTCCTCACGCCTCGCCACGGGTAAAAGGGGGAGAGTGCGGGGATGC
>NW_008826690.1:0-4941 GCF_000691245.1 Trypanosoma grayi
ATCGTCAGCTTCATACCTGCTTCCAGATGGATGGTCACCTGTGCAAGCTCAATGCCTGCAACAAGCGCCGGTCCTGTCTCTACCTGTATCTCATCCCTGATGAGGATTAATACACCACCACGACAGGTGCGAGCTATCCCACAATGTTGGAAACCAGGGAGTCCAAAACTAGCAGCCTCAGAGGGGGGGGGCATTTTTGTCTCACACAACAGGCAGAACGTGATACCATCACCGTAGAGCTGTTTACCCAAGGCTAGGCGTTTCGCCTGCATTAGCCCAGCTGAGTTCCATTGCATGCCCCTCAATGTAGGGCCGGGATTCTCTTCCACATTTCCACTAAGCAGTAACTTGGTGCGGATGATGCTGCTGACGGCGCGGCAACATGTACCCCAAGACCGACAAGGATAATACTGTGTCCCAGCAAGACGCGGCGGGTCCTGGTACTGTGTGATGCCGTAAGCCGGGCGCCGCAAAGTTCTCCAGGTGGCGAACGTTGCTGGCGCTTGGCTTCCCCCGACAATACGGGGTGCTGGACCTTGGTGCCACGATGGGGTGGCCGGCATCACGAAGGTGTTGCCCTTCTAAAACGCAGGGTACGCACGCCGCACCACGTGTATGTAGGGGGTGTTACTTTAGAATAAAGGAAAAAGAGCTGGGTGTCGCCAAAAGTGGGCGGCATGTAATAGANACGCACGCCGCACCACGTGTATGTAGGGGGTGTTACTTTAGAATAAAGGAAAAAGAGCTGGGTGTCGCCAAAAGTGGGCGGCATGTAATAGAAAGCGCAGCACCCAGCAAGCTTGGCTTCTTCCAAGCATCCCGGCGCACCGCCGAAACAATTACAAGCACATGCCTAAATAAGGAGGTGAAATGGCACGCACCGCAGCGTTTGGCGCAAATACAAATAACAGATCATGACTGATTGGTGGAAGGGTGTGAAGGGATTATGCACCGTTGCTCCTCAGTTGCTCAGATGATGATGTCTTTTCAAAACCAAACGTGCATATTTTACCTGGCCAATGTTTTCGGGCGAACGGCAGAGCAGCATCATAACACCGATTCTGCCAGGTGTGGAATTCCTTTTGCTTACCAGAAGGATATCAATGAACTTCTGAAAGCTTTAACATGTTTTGTTTTGAAAGACTGCGAAAGGAATGATCAAGCTTTACCCGATCTTGTTAACAGGAGATCCTGCAATCCATCATCATTCTTGTATTCATATCTTGCCGCTGGAAAGTCGCAAAGGGTAAGTTTTTTGAAATGAAAGGTAAGCCACAAGCGGGCGCAACGTTATCCACCACCACCAAGCAGGCCCTCTTGGACGTGGAACGGATGACGAGCCTCTCGGCTCTCAGGAGGTTCGTCGAACATTGTGGACGGACCCCCTTTTATTTCGAGTACAGACCGGATTTTAGTACACAGGTCAATTGCATCGAGGGCGTACTCACACTCGAGAACGGTGAACTGACCATTTATCTGGAGAATAGTGCTAAAGCCAGTTTCGTTTCTATGCGACACTCTATGGTGCCGTTTAACATGCCAAAGGATGAGGACGTTCTTAAGAATTTTGACGATGCACGGGCGACCTTCCGAACTGAGTGGATGGCACCGGAAGAAAGCAAGTCTATACTGTATCAGCAGTATGAAATGGCCAGGGCACAACTGGCGGAGGAAAATTTAAAGATCCAGCAGGACGCCTACGCTCAAACGGTTGGATCACACGATCGCATTAATCAAATGCAGCATCAGATTAACACGTTGGAATCGCAGAAAACTCAGTTGTGTGAGGAGAACAGCCAGATGCAAGATCGGATTAATCATATGCAAGCGTGGATTAACCAAAAAGAGAAACAGGGACTTCCAGCGCAGCGGGTGACAACAGAGGGTGAAAACAAATTTTTTTTTCACAAGATGCCCACACTGTGGCACATACCGCCAAGATGGGCGGGCATGCCGAACGGACATTTACGGCGCTGGGGGCCCAACCCAAGGTGGGGGCGCGAGGAATTCAAGAGCTAAGGAATAAGTTCGTGGAAAAGGGTTTCCGACCAGAAGAAAATATCCGGACCTTCGAGGGCGCCCTGGAGTATTTATTGGAGACCTCCAAAGAACAGCTGCTGGCGGCTTATCGGGGTCTTTTTCCCTTACCCATGAAGCCTGGACTTGGCCTTTGCCAGGCGTGGGGCAACTTCGTGGCATGGATTTATGCTATCCGCCACGAGGGCATTTCAGCTGAAGAGGCGCAACTGGGCAGACGGCTGTATTATCAGCTTCGGGTAGCTCAGGCGGCGAAATAAAACCCCGGCGTTAATAACCAAACTGCGGATTCCAGTGCCACAGCAAACACGGACTCACTAGGCACCGCATAGTCAGCCACGGATTCAGGCCGGACGTAGTAAAACCAAGCCAACGTGGACAGTGCGAAGAGACGAGCATGCACCTATTGAGCTGTCCCGCATTAAAGAGTCTACGCTGTCACTTTGGGGTGGATGGGGGAGACATGGGGAAGTTGTGCTTTATGCAGAAGTTGGCCAAATTCCTGCTTGCAGTGGAAAGATTTTGTCCTCAACGGCCTTTCTCGCCAGAACCGACGCCAACCATACAGGTCCAGGAATAGTCCTCTCTCCCCCTCTCAGCTTCATCTCCCCTCTGTATTTTTGTTGATCTCACGCAGAATGTGCTTCCCCCCTCAGAGAGCTAAGGCCAATGGGGCAAGTAGGCTTTCCCGGCCAAGTTGAGAGCACTGAGCCGATCGACCTCCAGCGCATGTTTTTCAATGGACCGGCACAACGAAACAGAGATCAAAAAACCAAAAACAACAAAACAAAAACAGAAAAACACCAAAAAAAACAAAATACATAGCAAAACAAAGGGACCTCCTTCCACATAGAAAATATGCAATAATGAACGTGCTCTACGATGGTGGCTAATGGAGCGGAGCCATTGACGAGAGTGATGAAGACACGAGGAAAAAAAAAAAGAAGGGCAACAACGCATATCTAAGCTAAATGCCCCGGCCCTCGGTGTGAAGCTCCGGGGTACAAGCCGTCCTTCGCAACGCCGCCGGCAGCCAAAGCGATATTGTACGCATGCCGGTCTCATGGCGGCGCCCTCGTTTTCCTCTAGATGGACGCAAGGGTTCCACCTTTTCAAGCACAGGAATTGTTTTTAAAAGCAATGCCACGCTGGAAAAAACCACTGCCTGCGTTGCTGTGCGGGTGCGGCCTTCAACCAAAAAAAACAACAGAGAAACGGAAGCACCCCGATTTACTTATATTACAACTCGGGGTTGGCAAAGGTGTTGAGTTAGTTCTTTAGAAAGCGTTAAACACATCTAGAAAACATGCCCATCAACAAAGTCAAGGGTCTCTTGCACCGCACCGCAATGAAGCAGATGCAAGCAGTTTGTTCATTGGCATGGGGTGCCTGCTGTTAATCTCCCCCAAAATGGTCATGGATAAACGCAACAAGGAATTCCCAATTCCGATGCAACATCTCGCGCACCACAGCCGGGCGCGTGCCCTCTCTAAACCTTTAATGCCAATTTTGGTGTCGGGCTTTCCCTTGCCCAGCCGATGCGCAGCACTGCGAGGACCGCCGCTTCCAGCATCCCATGGTAAAGTGGGGCGAAACAAAAATAAGGTAGACTAATTTTTTACCAAAAATCTTCTTTGCCCAGGGCTTCGCATGACGAATTGCAGAAACATGGGACACTGACGGACTCCATCAAACATCACAACGAAAACGTGTAGAACCTAAGCTGCTCCAACTACCAGCTCTAGACAGAGTGTTGCCGCGGCTGAATTTGTTCATTTCTACCTTTCTTGGATTCCAATTCCTCCAGAGTTTCACTTCCTATTAAAATCCATGCCGTATACACAAAGACATTTAGGATAGAATAGAAAGCCAGAGCACCTGTTGGATATTTTTCCTTCTGCCTTATTTAACAACCCAATACAGTTTTCCACATCGCACCCCAGCCACCACCCCATCACTTTTTTAGTCTTACCAAAGACTCTCTCAGTCGTTGGCTCGTGTGGAATCCTCTAACTCTGCGAATTGAGATGCGTTAGCAAAAGTCACTTCACTCTATTTCTGTGCCGCTCATTCGTTGTATTTTCCCGAGTGCGCGCCGCCTTTTCTTTCAAATTTTTCCCCCTCTATATCGCCCAGCCGGATCACATGCCCTTTTTTCCTTTAGTTTCTCAAATGTTTTTGTGCCTTGTCTGAAGTCAGCTGCTAAGATTCACTCCCAACTTGGCTGCTAATCTTCATCGGGAAACCCTTGTAGACGGCAACGCTTATAAAGCTGTGGCGCTGATGCCAGTTAAGAAGACAATGCATGCTTTATCCATTGGGAGCGGGGAGGGCACACACAATCCATTCCTTACTGGTGATCTTTAAAAGCTCGGCAATAGTAACGTCAAGGAAGGCATGCAACTCTATTCCTACTTTCCAAACGTGCATAGCAAAGAAAAGCCGTTCCGCCCCACATGGATGTCGTCCGAGCACCCAAAAAGTTTCTTAAACCCATTTAAAATATGGTTACCCGATGGCTCGCCACCACCCCTATTAGATTCGCTGCTTTCATCACATTGGTGTGGGTATTTCTGCCACGACCCCTGGAGTGCAGAAGGGGACCGAGTGAGAACTCATTCCTCCCTTTGTTGTCATCGCTTTCTTGGCAGAACGTCGCTCATAATTTTGAAGCCAGCAACAGTCTCACGGTGTTTTGGGGTATTATAGTTAAACAACTTTGTTTCATCCACGCATCAATCGGCCCCCTTTCTTCACCCGCCAAGGCGCTGCAGCTTCAGCTTTGGCACCGTCTACGCTTCCAGCTTGCGCGCCTTGCCATCGTCCTAAGCATCCGGACAGCACGTCGAATGCCCTGCGTGGCCCCACTTCCTCTGTAACCTAATGGTGGCGGGCCCTTGTTGA
>NW_008826690.1:4984-5453 GCF_000691245.1 Trypanosoma grayi
CCCCCCCTTGCTAGTACAATTTTCGGAAGAGCTTCATTTTATTATTGACATTTTTCCCGCCATTCACAAACCCACCGCAAACCAAGAAGCCCCGAACATCCAGCAGCTTCTTTCCAATTAAACAAAATTTCTGGCCGGCCAACGCCTTCAACATCACATTTCCTGCCGGCCTGAACGCGGGTATTTAATGCCAGCGTCATGTTTACTTCCAAGGTGTCGGCGCAAGCAGGGTGAGACAGCGTAAACCTAGAGACTCAGGTTCGTTTTGGTGGCAAGCGCGGCATTTCCGTCCCCCACCGCAAGTCGCATATGGCATGCGCCTCGCCAACAACACCGCAATTCACTTTGTTCTGCCTTGCGTTTTTATTTGGAACTTCGTCTGGAAGCGAGCGTTTTCGTTTTCGTTTTCGAGCCCGTGCCCCATTCGCCTCCCACCCGCGCCCCCGCCCCGCCGGCCACCACCGCAGAG
>NW_008826691.1:0-5433 GCF_000691245.1 Trypanosoma grayi
AAGGAGACGTTGGAGACGCTGCTCGTGGACATACGGACGCGACACCAGAGCACCATCGACGAGACGATGCTGCATGAAGAGGAGTTCCGCTGCTACATCAAAGATCTCGCCGAGCGTGCGGCGTTTGTGCGCACCAACCAGCGGTTGACGGCGGAGGAGATGGAGGGGTTCCTCGCGACGGAGGTGAGCCAGCGGCGGGAGATTCGCAACGCCCGCATCCGCCACATCCTACTGTGCCACGAGCTGGAGAAGCTGCAGAAAACGGCGGCGCAGCGCGACCAACAGCAGGACGGCATGAATCTCATCGACTTTGAGCAGCTGAAGATCGAGAACACAAACCTCAACGAGAAGATTGAGGAGCGCAACGAGGACCTGGTGAAGCTGCGCCGCAAGGTCACCACCACCATCCACGTCCTGACGCATGTGAAGGAAAAGCTGGAGTTTATGAAGGTCGAAAATGCCCATCTGCGGCGACAGGTCGCGGCGACGGAGGACGAGGTCAACGGAGTGCGGGACAAGCTGGCGCAAACGAAGCGGCGCCGCGACCACTTCACCACTTCCAACATTAAGATGCGGGAAAAGATGCCGATGGTGGGCTCTGAAAAGCTGCTGCTTGACTATGAGAAGCGCAAGGAGGCATCTACCACAATGCGGCAAAATGTCTTGGAGAACGCCGCAAAGCACCGAGAACTGCTGGCGGCCATTGACCGGAAGCAGATATTGCTCAATAGCCTGCAGAAGTCCCTCGCGCTCGGAACCCCCGCAACAACTGCGACCATAACCGCCAAGACTACTGTACAGCTGCCGGGGTAGAGTCGGGCGTTTGCAAACATGTACACAGGAGAGAGTTACTGGTATATATATATATATATCAGAGAGAGGGTGAGAGGGATGGTCTGCCTCGCAAATGCTCACATCCTTTTTTGGATGTGCTTCTTCCCTCTTGTGTGTGTGTTATTCTTCTCCATTCCTGGTGCCGCCACCACTAGTACCACCAAGAGATCTGCCTTCCTATTCTTTGTTTTTTTGTTTATTTTTGCACCACGCCGTCTCTGGCCAACCACTTACTTGTAGCGCCTTGTGCTTGATCACAACGATGATGCCGCCTACACCTGGCACCGCTGCGGAGGAACCCGCGTGTGACCTCGAAGACCCTTTTCGTGAGGAGCAGCAGCAGCAGCGGCAGCAACAACAACCTTTTTCTAGCAACAGCGACGCTTTATCCAACCCTTCCATGGATGTGACGCCGCTGGCGAAGTTTGCACAAGAGGAGCCGACCGTGAGCGGCGGTGTCGTGCGCCGCATCGTCTACTTCCCCATTGTCACAACCATTGTGTCTACCGACTCCTCCAAGTTCCCAGATCCGGCTATTCCGATTGGACCGCACCTGCGCTCAATGAACATTGGCGTGTCGAGGAACCGATGGGTGCAGTCGTCCGTGGCGGGGATGGAGCGCCGCTATAGCGAGCTGGTGGACCTCCGCACGCTGCTCGCGTTTCAGTTCCCGACTCTCATTGTGCCGCCGCTGCCTCCAAAGTCCAACCTCGAGAACTTCGGCACCCTCTTAAAAAATGAGGGTGTCATCATCACGCAACAGCACTCCATTGCACGCTTCCTTCGCGAGATTGCAATAATACCGGAGTTGATGTATTTCTCAGTCTTCACGCCGAACTTCTTCCAGCTTCCACGCGAGAGTTTTGAGGACTGGGTCGGCTCGATGCGGGCTACACTGGAGGAGTTCCGCCATCTCAACACGGCCATCGACGGGCGTAGCACGCGCAGGAGCGGGCTGCTCGGTTCGGAGTCCGTCACTACCATCACCGACAGCTCCACGAAGGTAGTGCGGAAGCTCGTGGGTATTCTGCAGTCTTGGATGGGCGGCAGTGATGAAGTGCAAAGGCAGCAGCAGAAGCACAGCCCACAACGGCAACGGCAACAGCAGCAGCAGCAGCAGCCTGTTCAGGGTAAAGACTACGTCAACACCGCGACGACGCATGTGTCCTACTGGACAAATGAGGTAGACTTCCTCAGCCGCTGCCGCACAGCCATCACAGAGACACTGCAGCCGTATCTCACTTTTATGCAGCAATCGCTGGAGGCCGTCGCCGCACAGAAGGACGTCGCGGAGTCGCTAGAGAAATACGCTGAGGCCCTTGCCGCCTCAACAGATAACAAGGAGCTCGCGCAGCTGACGCTAGAGGCTAGTCGCTTCATGGATAGTGGCGTGCTGGCTGTCGATTCGCAGCAGAGGCATAACAAGCGTGAGGTGTACGAGCGTCTATTATTTGAGGTGGCGTACATCGACGCCGCGCTCGACGCGATAGACCACGTGCTGTGCCTCTGGAGCCACTGCAGCGACCTCGTGGGTGATCCAGGGCACGTGCCGCTGTTTAACTACACGGTGGAGGTGAGCAAGCGGCTGCGCGAGTACTATGAGACGCGGTTTCTGCGTGTATTCCGGCATCGCATGCTCAACATGATTCAGCGCATGGTCCGCACCGGAAAGGGCTACGCCGAGAAAGCGGTAACAGCCATGCAGAGCGCCGCCTTCTCCACGACGATAAAGAATCCGACGTACACGTCGTACGAGTAGCCGTTTTTTACACGTGCGTATGCGCATGTATGTCGGCACAAAGAGGGAGAGAGAGAACCGGATAAGTCTCCGGACGAGACAGATGGTTTTGCAACATTGGGGTTGTTTCCGCTGCTGGGGCTGCGCTAGTAAGGTGCTAGAGGTGCTTGTTTGTTTGTGTTTGTGTGTGTGGCGGAGAGTGTAGGGACGTGTGACTGGGGGTGCCGATGCTTATCGTCACTTGGTGGGAAAATGTGTGGACTTTGCAGACGCAACAGCAACGAGGGGCGAAGAGAGGGGAGAGAAGAAGAAGAAGAAGAGAAAACAGATAGGGCAAACAAAAAAAACACGCGAAGTGTGGGAACTGCATAAGTGGAGTCTGCACGTTGATCCCTGGTGCCGAGGAAGTGGGGGTGTGGTGAGGTTGGGTGGGGAGGAGGGGGAGTCGTTATTTGTGGGGAAAGAAACGGTGGAGGAGGGGGGATTTTGGAAGCGCTGCCCCGCTCCTGCTGAGTTGCGCCAATTTCCTTTTCGCCCAACCAACCGTCACGAGTGGATTTCTTTTTTTTTTGTTTTTGTTTGTCTGTTTGGCGTGGCGTGCAATAGGCCTCTCTCCTTCACCGGTTGCTTGTGCGCATTCTTATGTGCCTGTCTGTGTGTGTGTCTTTGTGGCGCCAGGACGAGGAATAAGAGCAGTGGGAGGGAGTGCTATCTACACCCTGCGGAGTGTCCGGTGGGTGCTTTTATTTTCCTCTGTTGCTACACTCCTTTCCTCCGTTGCTGCTCATCCTGTTGTTGTTTGCTGATGCTGTTGCTGGTCTGGTGTGACTGCCGCAGCATCTGAGTAGAACAGCCGGCATGGCGGCGCAGACCGGCAGTGGTGGTGAGGCGGCGCTACACCTCGACCCCACGAGCCGCGCGTTCGACGCCAAGTCGTACATCCGCCGCGTCTACGCCGACGCTACGCACGTTGAATTCGAGCAGACGCTGCTGCAAGCCGTTAGCCACGAGGCGGAGGTCGCCGGTGAAGCGCTGCAGCAGCTGATACGCGACAGCATGGGGACGTTCATCGGTTGCAAAGAGGCGATGGACGTGATGTACGCCAACGACACGTCACTCTTCACTGGGGAGGCGGTGGAGCCCATTGCTGACGCATTCGTGGCGACACTTGAGGACAGCGAGGAGCTCGTTGCGCCGACAGTTGAGCTGTTCGAGGAGCTGCGCGCGAACAAACTCACGAAGGAGACCCTCGCAAGGCTCATGGTTGTGTGGCGTGTCCCTGGTGCCATTTACGAGTACTGCGGTGTGCGTGTGCCGCAGCGCCGATCGGATTTGGCGCAGCAGCAGCGTCTGCAGGGCGTTGCGGCGGTTCCCGCAAAGAGCCGTGGTGACCATCTAAGTCACCGGGACGGTGGTGAAGATGGCAGCAGCAGCAGCGGCGGGGGCTCCGACGGAGAGGGGTCTGACGTAGAGGACAGTGCGGTGCAGCGCATTGCACGTGGCGCGCTGGAGGAGTTTGCAGACGGCGCCGGCACGAGCAGCGACTACGTGCTGCACCCCGGCGAGGAACTGCTCCATTGGCACGGCACCCCGCTGGCGCGGCGGCGTGGTGGCAGCCGTGCGGAGGCGGCGCGGCGCAGCAACTACGAGGCAGCCGTGCTGAGCCTGCGCCGTGCCATGCTGTACTTGGAGGAGAACTACGACCTCGAGAACGCCGCCGTCCTTGGCGTGGTGGACAACAACGACGACGGCGACGAAAACTATAATAGCACCAACATCAACAATGACGGTAAGAGCAATGCGCCGGGGACCCTGCGCCAGCAGCGCGGGGGCCTCGTCCACACGTACCACTACGCCCTGGCGCTCCTCCGCGCTGCGCTGTACCTTGGCGAGCAGATGGCGCGAGAGCTGCGGTACGCCAACGCGGCCGACACGGTGCTTATCGAGGACACCCTGTCATCCATGATGGACACTGCCATTGCCGCGGTGAAGCTGCGCCACTTCTGCTGGACCGCACGAACGAAGCTGCAGCTCACTGTCAAGCGCGACGCCGCGCTGTCGGGGCTTCGGCAGGAGCTACGGGAAGGCGGTTCCGACGAGCAAGACGACGACGACGACGGTGAATTGTCGAACATACGGTCTCTCTCGGGAGAGTCTTTTGCTGGCACAGACGTGAGCTCAAGCTGTATAACTTTGAACCCGCCGACCACGTCCTCCGTCGAGCAACAGCAGCGTGTGGAGCATCCTGTGGAGTACTACGTGCGCATCACACGCAACCAGCACACCCGCATGATGGAGGCGACGGCGCTGCGCCTCAGCCACGAGGCGAATGAATGGCGGCGCAAGTTCAAGCCCGGCAGTGAGAGAGTTGAGGACGCCACTACGCGTGACGATGTGGACATGAGCGGCTACGGCAATAGCGGCAAGCCTGCGTGGACCGGCTCTTTTGCGATGTCAGGAATGTTGCTGGGAAGCGCAAACGACTCCTTCTCGCTGTTCAACACCGACGTTGCTGCTGCTGCTGCTACTACTACTGTCGCCGCCAGCGCCGACGCCACAGTTAGTGAGCGCATCAAAGTCGGTGGCTTCGGTGTGGACGTGGCGGCGGGCGTGTCGCCGCAGGTGGAGGCGATACTCGAGGCGTTCCGCACTCCCGAGGGCAACTTTGCGCGCTTTACGACGTTCAGCATAGGCGGGGTGGATATGGGTGATGTGCTCGAGTGCTCTGCTGTGCAGCTGGAGAAGTACGGCGCTGGACTGCTACAGCAACTCGTGGACCGCGCTGACGTGGAGGTAAGCGTGCCAGCACAGGCGGCGGCGGTGGCAGCGAGCACGTTTGCTGGCCGGCTCTTCGCCGCTTG
>NW_008826692.1:0-5431 GCF_000691245.1 Trypanosoma grayi
GAGCGAGACAACACATACGTGCGTGGTGGCGGCGGGGCGAAGGCGCATAGGTGCGTTGAGTCAGGCACATAATTTTCGACGGAGTGGATGCGTGAAATGTGCGGGTGTGCCCGCCCCACACCACTGCAGCAGCTGCCACACGTACCTCTCTCTCTCTCTCTCTAATATATATATATATATATATCTATATCTATATATTTGTATGTATGCATGCCCACCAAAAGGGAGGTGAGGGGGGGATCCAAACATAAAACAGCGGCTGCACGCATGCATGAATGGAGACAATCATATGTGGCCGCCTTTACTTTGTCATCGGCGTCAACGTATTTCCTTTTTCTTTGGTCGTGTGAGTGTTTTTGCTCCCCTTGTTGGTTCTTTGTGTTTTTTTTTGTTTTGTTGTTTTAGTTCCTCCTCGCTTCGTTGTTGTTGTTGTTGTTGTTTCGGGTCACTCTGCACCGCCACTTACTACACGCTTGTGTATGCAACCACACATATAAACACACAGCCAACACCACCACTTTACGCGTTATGGTGAACGATGCGGTGTGTTGTGTTGTTTGTCTATGCCCCCTTTCGCTCTCTCTTTTTTTTTTTNTATATATATATATATATATATTTCACTCTCCCTCTCTCTTCGTCTCTCAAACCAACTGTGTGACGCTGTGAGAGAGAACTAAGAGCGGAAGTAAGAGGAAGAAGCGTGTGACTACTGTCATCTTCACTGTATCAGTCTGTTGGTCTGCCTGTCTGTCTGTCTGTGCCTCGGCGTGTGTGGGTGTTGCGGTCGGTTTATTTGTGCGTGCTGTCTGTTTCTGTGAAGTGTCTTTGCTTCTTTTTTTTCTGTTTGCTTCCGCTGTTGTTGTTGTTTGCTGCTGCTGAAGCCAAGGGAGGGGGGGGTGCGTGTATCGCCGCTAATTCATTGGGTGCGAGTGAGAGAGTGGGGGAGTGGAGGGGGAGCACAAGTAGAGGCGTACAGCAGCAAATATTGCAGTCCACACACACACCATATATACATATATATATATATATATATCTTTTGTGCTTGTAACATCATGACAGGGCGGCCAGCGGAGGAGCTGCTCCAGCTCTACCAGGAGCTCACACACCCAGGCGGCAACTACTACACATCCACGAGCATACAGCCGCAGCGACGTGGTTACGCAGACGTGCGCCCCGCCAGCGGTGGTGTTGGGGTTGGCGACAGCTCCACACCAGTGAATGTGTCGACACGAAACGGACACGCCGCCGCGTCGCTGCGTGGCGATGGAGGTGCAAACCGCAGCAAACATCACGCCACCAGTGCCAATGACGATAGAAAGGGAGATGGGAAGGACATCCAACTGCGCGCGTGGCGAGTGACGGCTGAGGATGGAGTGGGCAAAATCAACAACAAAAGCAGCAGCGGCAGCAGGCGTTACACCACGCGGAGCAGTCACAACCACGCAGTTGGGCAAGGGTCCGCTTCAGTGGGGCTGGTCAACAGCCGCAGTGGGAGCACGCGACTGAGCGCCCGGCTGGCACAGGCTCTCAAGCAGCATAGAGGCGACCCAGATATCAACAACGGCAACCTAGACAACCCCCAGCCTAATGACGTGGGAACCAGTGGAATCCCGGATGGCGACGGGGTTATTCATCGTCACGTGGAGTTGTCCTTGTCGTCGCAGCCTGAGGCGTCGCAGAGGTTTGCCTGCTGGCTGTGCGAGACGCCGTGTGCGGGGCCNACGTGGAGTTGTCCTTGTCGTCGCAGCCTGAGGCGTCGCAGAGGTTTGCCTGCTGGCTGTGCGAGACGCCGTGTGCGGGGCCCGGCTGGTTGAATGCCCCAACCCTCTACACCTGTGCGGGGGCGGCAGACAGCCACAACGCGCAGCCGCAGGTTCCGGTGAGTTTGCTGACGCTTTGCTCACGGTGCAGTGCTGCGTGCGCGTTGCCGGCAGATGTGCCGCACGATGTGGTGCTGCGCAGGGCCGGCGCCACGCGGGCTCTGGCGCAGCGCTCGGAGCTGTTCGTCACGTCGGTGCGGGAGCACAAGCTGCTACTGGAGGTTCTTGCCGTGGACGCTGAGGACATGGCTGCGCGCGACACGGTGTCGCTGCCGAACGGCCTGTTGCCTTCTGCCTTGTGGGAATTCCCAAGCGAGGTGCAGTGGGACGTACTGCGGCAACTCATTGGAGCACTGGAGTCCGCGCTCGAGGTGAATGCACGGGCACCGCCTGGCGGCGATACCGACGGCCTGTCGTGTCACGAGCGGGACCTTCTGGCAGAGGAACTCGCGTGGCTGCAGCGCCAGCTTCCCCGCATCCACCACGACACGGCGATGCACGAGAGGCCACTGAAGCTCTCCAATCGCATTAGCGTGACCGCTCAGGTCGGGCACAGAACCCGCTTTGATGGCATGCACACGCCATCGTCGAGTCTGAACGGGATCTCGCCCTGTAGCCTTTCTCACACTGACCAGCAGCGCGGCGTGCGGAGCGAAATGGCGCCGCAACCCGCCGGAATGCGTGTTACTTCGTCCGCTACGTCTACTGGGTCAAGAACGAAACCGCCACCACCACAGCAGCTAGAGGAAGAGCAGGAGAAACGGGAGGCCATCCCAGGCGGAGAGCGGCGTCGCGAGGCGCTGGACCAGATGATGGAACGTGCACTGGCCGCACGAGTGCAGAAAGGCCACCTCAGCCCGGGTCTGCCAGCAGATAAAGGCGAAGCGCTACCTGAAAACCGAGGCAGCGATGGCGCTAAGGATTCCTGGCCGGCAGAACCAATCATATCAGCAGTACCCTCCAACGCAAAGGACACGGACAATATTCTTTTGCGCTATTTTGAGGGACGACTAAAGGATCTGCCACCATTCAAGCTTCTTCCCATGGAGGTCATGACAAGTGGGGGCAAAGACAGCAACGCCTTGCAGCTACTGCAGGGCGCCTCGACCGCGCTGCAGGGCCCGCGTGACGCCACCAGAAACACAAACAGCCCCAATGTAATGGGTGTGCCGACGGGTATGACGCTTGTGGCGGCCGATGCCGTTGATACCGCCACCATAGACACAGCGAGTCTGCTGGAACGTCTGCGCGAGGAGCAGCGGCGCCGCATCGAGGCAGAGGACGCGTTGCGCGAGAGCCACCAGCGAATCGCCGCACTCGAGAAGGTAACGGACCACGTGTCGGAGCTGGCGATTCACCTCAATTCGGCGGTGGCGCGGCAGCTGCTCGCGATGCAGCAGCTCCTACGCGCGGCGACACAGAGCTGTGTGGAGATCACGATGCAGAAGTCGCTCCTGTTCTCGGAGGAAATGACGGCGTTGATGCGGCAGACGCAGCGCCACGTGTACGGTGTGCACGCGCTGCCCCCATGGAGTAAAGCAGGCGGTGGTCCAATGGCAGCCCGCGCTATCTCACACGTCCCATCCGTACCCCTGCGTGCTGAGGAGCAGGCATCGCCGGCGCCCTCCACGGCACGTGCGCCGTCCTATCCGTTCCCCACGTCGCTGCAGCTCGTGCCGCTGAAGAGCAGCAGCTGCAGCGCCGCAAGCCCGTTGCAGTAGAACTCAGAAGCGTGAAGGCAAAAAAAAGAAAAGAAAAGATACAAGAAAAATGCCACGCGGTGCTATGCCACTTATGCTGCGGCACGGGGTACAGGTGGCGACCAGGACGGTGGTGCTGTGGCGCTGGGGGAGGGACAGCTGAAGGAAGGGTCCGTGTCGAACTGTTTCCTTTCTGCATCGTTGTCATATAACGTCTTCAAGTAAGCAAACGCACAGCGCAAAAGAACAACAACAACAACAACAAAGCGATGTTGGTCCAAGGCCTTTAGTGCCGCAGCGAACGCAACACATGAGTTACATTGTAGCGAATACGCTGTAACAGACTTCCAGCTCTGGTGGCTTCCCTTTCAATCAATAGTCTCCCCATTTTACGGCCTGTCTTCGTGTCTCCCACTTTTGTTTTGCTGGAATGATGACACTATGGCACAACATTTGCCATTTTCTCCCCCCCCCTCTATCTTTCTCTCTCTCCCTCCGTCCTTCTTATTCGCACTTCATTGGCTTAATACCTGGCCATTGTCTGTGCAATAGCGAATTGCCTGGATGAAGTCTGCGGCCGCACACTTCCTCACCGCGCCTTCCACGCGCGACGGCGTTGGGGAGGCGGCGATCAGCGCAATCCGGCAGACGGCTGCTTCAGCAGCGGCAGGAGTGCCGTGCAACACAGCGGCCACTCACTCCGCGGGCGACGACACCGCGCAGCGCGCTCTTCACACGTCACTGGTCCGCATGCTGTGGGCGCCGCGCCCTGTGTTTCTTGCCCCGCTGCTGCGCTCACCGCGTGTTAGCGGGTCGGTGGTATTGCTTGACAGCGTTCCGTGCGGCGCTGTGTGTTTTGGTGGGCGCGTTGTGCGTTGCGAGGGGCCGGGACGGAACGGCAGCGCCACCACACCGCGGCCATACACGGCCATGTTGGTCTCCGACACGACAGGCATCATTGCGGTTGTGCAGCTCCACCCACCTGTGGAGAGCGACAGTGGTGGTGCTCCTGCTGCTGCCTTGGCGGACGAAAACTCCACGTCGTCCAATAACAGCGCGGCGGCAGCGGTGGGCGATGACGACGATATTCGCGAGAATGACTACGTGTTCGTTGCAGGGAGGCTTGCCTTTGCGGATGTGTCGAAGGACGTACACCGGGTCGTGCAAGGCGCCATGGATTTTGTGGCAGGCAGTGTTCAGCGAAGTGTGGATGACCGCTTCTGCGTGCGTGGCGCCGTCCGTCTCATCAACGACGCGAGCGAGTTGCACTACTGGGCGCTGAGCGCGCTGGAGACGCACGTGCGGCTGCTGGCCAAGGCACAATGAGAGGTGGGGGCCCGCACGCTGCCCACTTCCCGCAGCTTGCCGTGGCGCAGCCCACCACAGAGAATACCTTTCTTCTTCCTCCCCACGCTGCCCTACAGACTGGTGGACGGCGTGCACCACCACCACCGGGCCCAGTCANGTCTCTTCGCAGTGGGTTGTTGTCAACACACACACACACACACACACAACGGAAAAATCTTTCTAGTGTCCATTGAAGCTGCCCCTTCTACCATTTTGTTTCTTTTTTTGTTTTGTGGGGTTCTTCCTTCTGCCCCTACGCCACCCTTCCCCTTCCTACTGGATCCTCCTTCTCCTGTACTTCTTTTTTTCTTCTTTTCTGCTGCGTCTGTGGTCGGCCAAGCAGGAGTGGAACGATGCGCAAGCGGGATCGCTCTGCCTCTGCGTCGCCCGCCCTCCGCGCCGCACCACCCGTGGAGCAGCCGAGCGAGCGGCTACGGTTGCGGCAGCAGGTGCTGCTCGACGTGCTGCGCCGCACCTCGCTGGCGGAACAGAAGGACCGCGAGATCGTGGAGTGGCTCACCGACGCCGCAGAGTGGCTCCAGGACGGTGAGTTCGAGAAGCTTG
>NW_008826693.1:0-5407 GCF_000691245.1 Trypanosoma grayi
GTCAGCGATGCCGTACGCCGTATGAAAATGGTGGTTGGTGAGAGCTGCACGTCTGCGTCGGTGGTGAGCGAAACGCAGGCACAGGAGGTGGGAGAGCTGCTGGAGGAACTCGAGCAACTGCGATCGAACCTTTTCCGCTGCTACACGCACGGCGTTGGAATGCTTGCCAAGGCGTACGTCACACTTATGCCGTCGCTGCGGCGCACCACGACGACATCGTCGACCAGTGAAAAGAACAATAGCAACAACAAGAATGGAGGTTTGTGCGCTCGTGTGAGCCGTGACTTCGTTTCGTCAGTACTTGTAAACAAGCTGCTGAATCTTCTCTCCGTTGTCGTGGACCGTACCGCGCCGTTCCTGCAGCGATATGACGAGGTGTACGACGGCATTGACTTCTTCGCCGCCAAGGCGGAGGGCAACGAGGTGGAGAAGGAGGATCAGCAGCAGCACGGCCGTCGCCTGCGTGTGGTGCGACACAAGCCCTCGGAGGGCACGAACGAGGAGGGTCAGCTCGACCCCGTGACGGCCTTCATGGCGCAGTGCAACAGTAAGATGGTGCTCGACCACGTTGCGGAGCAGGAGGAGGCGCTCCTCGCGCTAGTCGCCAACATTCTGCTTGTCTTCGTTGATGCGCTGCACCACAACTGCCAGCGCGTCTCCCTCGACGCGGCCGCCACCCTCGAGGTGCGGGAGCTCGCTATCATCGACAGCCTTGCCGACGCCCTGTGCCTACCAGCTGCAGCAGCGCCACTCATCGCCAGTGAGCTCGTGACGCCCTGCATCCTACATGTTGTAGTGCGCCTCACACCGGACGCGAAGACGCCGCACGAGCGGGACGTGCTGCTGAGCCGCAAAGAAGCGCACTTCCGCACTGACTACCTCACGCGCGTGGAGGAGCACTGCCAGCTGGTGGTGGACGCGATGCTTGGCATGTTCCTCGCCACGCCGCAGCAGCGTATCACGCGGGAGGTGCGCGCGTCCGGTTTCATGACGCCGCGGATGGACTGGCAGCGTGTGTCAGCTCTCACTGCGGGAACCGTGCGGCCGTACATCGCCGACAGCATCATGCACATCGCACGTGCGCACGAGCGGCTACAGCTGCTGCGCCAGCCGCTGCTCGGTGCCGCCGTGACACAGCGGCTGGTAGCGCACCTCGCGGTGACATTCGTCACGGCGCTGACGTCCGATGGAAACGCCTTTGAGATATCTCTCGACTGCAGCGCCAATTTCCTCTTACATGGGCTGCTGCTCATTGAGGCAGAGGGGCGCACACTGCTCGGCATAGTCGACGCTCTTGTTGAGAGCATTGCGAAGAACCCGCGTGCGGGAGCCGTCCTGCCGGAGCTCGGCGTGGCCCGGGAGGTCCTGCAGGGCGCCGTGGCGGCGCTGCGCCAACAGGGCAACGCGGTCTGCGAGGCACTGGCCGCACGCAAGCCGAGGGAAAGCATCAGCAATAACGAGAATTCAAATGCCGCGGGGGAGGAGGTGTTGGCCGTGCGGCAGCGTGAGGCTCGGTGTGAGGCGGTGGTCCAGAGTGCGATGAGGCGCTCGCGCTCCATCGTGCAGGCCATCGTCACGTACGTTGAGGACAGTGCCGTCACGGCGGCATTCCAGCCGCTCGGTTGTGGCGCCGGCAGCGGCCTTACCGAGAGCGTCGCAGAGCGGNCGCAGAGCGGCTGGCGAAGCGAAGCGATGGATACCGCCTCGCGCACACCGCACAGCGGCGCAGGGAGAAGCACGTGAAGGTGGTGAAGCCGGAAACTGAGGTGGAAGGAGCAGCAGCAGCAGCAGTAGTAACAGTACCAGAGGGAGAAGCAGTGGAAGCATCTGCACCTGCAAGAAAAGTCATGCGAAAAAAGGGGAAGAAGACCATGGCTTCTGCTGCTGCTGCTGCTCCAGTAGAAGACAGCGCGGAGGCTCCTGCTGCAGCGGTGTCGACGCCGCGAACGATGGAGCGTGCATCAGTCCTGCAGCGCGCGGCAGAGCAAGAGGGGAAGCGGGCTAGTGTTACGGCGGCGCTGCCCAGCGGAGTAGACACCGACGGACAGTATGTAGAGAAAGACGGCACTCAGGAGAAAAACAACAACAATGATGGCGCTGGAGTTGCGCGGCAAGCCGCGCGAAAGAAACGTGGGACACGTGTCGAACGCAGAGTCGACGTGGACGCTGGTGGCGGCACCCGCAGCGACGCTGTGAATGTGCGCCGCTTCAAAAGAGCACTTGTGCTGTGATGCAGAACGAAGTGCCCATAGTGTTGCTTTTTGTTTATGCTAATGCTAGTGATGAGAAGAGCGTGATGCTGGTATGGGACGGATGTGAGGTGGCGGTGCGCGTGTGTATGAATCGTTCAAGTGTTGCGCGCTTCCCAGGCAACAGCACCTTTCTCACACCCGATCTCTTTGTCTCTGTTCACAAACCCCTGCAAGGAATCACAGAGCCAAGGACAACAACCGCAGCGGCAAGGGTTAGGCGAAGCCACAGAAACAGAGACACACCACAGTGCCATGTCAAACTGCATTTTCTGCAAGATCGTGGAGGGGGCTATACCGTGTCACAAGGTCGCAGAGACGGCGAAGGTGCTGGCCTTCATGGATGTCAATCCCCTCTCGCGCGGTCACGTGCTGGTGATCCCCAAGACGCACGCCGAGTTCCTGCACGAGGTGGAGCCGGAGACGGCGGGGGAGATGGGAACGCTCGTGGCGAAAATCAGCCGCGCTGTGGCTGGTGACGGAGAGCCCAAGACGCAGTACAACATTCTGCAGAACAACGGTAGGCTCGCCCACCAGGAGGTGCCGCACGTGCACTTCCATATCATTCCGAAGCGCAGCGCGGAGGAGGGCCTCGGTGTGCGGTGGAACACCATGGAGACGAACCACGCGCTCTTCGCCGAGGACGCTGCACAATACAGGAATGCGCTAGAGAAGCTATGAAGCCGACATCTATTTGGCTGTTGTGTCTGTGCGTGCGGGGGAGGGTGAGGATCATTACCTTGCGAAGGACGAAGAAAAAAAAAAGGAGTAGATATAGGATTGTTCTTACTTGCTAAACTTATCACTGCAATCATCTTAGGATGAGCTTCTCGTTGAGTTGTGTTGCTCCCTCTTTTTGTCGGTGGGTGTGCCAGCCAGGTGCCTATTTCTCTCAAGCACATTCGTTTCTCTCTACTCCTTTCCCTTCGGCTCTGACGTTCTTGCTTTGCTGTGTTGTGGCTCTTGCTGCTCAAGTCCAATAAGAGGGGACAGGAGCGAAGCCACACACACACACACTTACGCTGACACGAAGAGAATATACAACCAGAGAAGTGATGCAGCGGCAACATTCCAGCGGGGCACGTGGGGGCGAGCAGGACATGCGTTCCCGTAGCGGCGGCGGTGGCGGCGTGAAGCTCAGCAAGCAGGATGAAAAGCTGCTGGACGAGCGTATCAACGCCAACACGCTGGTCTACCCCAAACACTCCTTAGTGGCAGTCGCGTTCATGGCGGCGTTCCAGCCAGTGTACCTGTCGCATGCGGTGAATGGGCTCGATTGGTCACTGCCGACCAACTTCTGCCTCTACGTTGTCGTGATGCTCTTCACTGCGTACATGCTGGCGCAGGCGTACATCGTCATGGTGGAGAGCGAATTCTGGCGCCGCCAGCGGCACTACAACGAGGTGCGGGAGAGCGATGAGAAGCAGCTGCACAAGTTACGACTGCAGGTGGCGGTGGGGTACAGTCTCTTCTTCCTCAACAGCTTTTTCTCTGTTGTCTGTACGACGCTGCACATTTACATCTTCCGTCACTCGGACCCACGTGCGAGTTTCATTCTGTCGCCGACCATGACGGCTGCGCTGCTGTGGCTCATTGCGCAGAAGAATGAGGAAAGCCGTCGCCGCCGTATGGCGCAGCACAAATAAGTCACACGTGGCCGTTAGTGCCTTTACGGATATACGAATCTTTATATATCTGTCCGTCCATTCATGCATGCAATGCGTGCAGGCATTAAGAAGCGAGAATGAGGGAGAGAGGGAATAGTAACACGCGAGCAAAGACGAGGAAACGCGGCAGGAAAGAGAGAACGAAAACAACAACCTTACGAGGAATGAGAAAAAGGGTGTGGGGTGTGAGAGGAGGAGGAGGGGGGCAAGACAGGAAGTGTATGCGTATACGCATACATGCACGTATATCTGTGTGTGTGTGTGTGTGCGTATATGTCTGTGTGTATGTTTGTGTGTGTGTCGAGGGGGGGATAAGGAAGAAGCATTGAGAACGGCTTTAAAAGGTGCACCGCCGCCCACCCGTGTATGTGCGTCTGCGTGTGCTTGCGTGCGTGTGTGCCCGTTATGCTTCCTCCTGCTCTTCCTGCTATGTATGCGTGCGGCGGCAGCAGCCTGTACGCGTACCCACACACAGACAGAGACACAGAGGAAAGAAAATAAAAGAGAGACTGAGAGTTAGGAGTGAGGGGGGNATGGGTGCATCTGTGTATTTGTGTGCGTGTGACCGTGGCTGATGTAGCATCACCCTTTTCCGTTACTCTCAGTTGCACATCTCACTAAATACATTTGCGCTCTGCTTTTTTTTTTTCTGTTTCTTACTTGCTGACTCACTGTCTCGGTTTCCCACACTCCATGTGCGTGATGGTGCAGCTGAAACGGAGCAAGCGGGCACTGTTGCTTCCCTCAAGCTGCTTCCTGGTCGCGTCTCTCTTACTCTCTCTCTCTCTCTCTCTTTCCCCGTCTGTGTGGTGTATTTTTTTTTTTCTTTCTTCTGCTGCTGGTGCTGATGTGCACAACAAGAAGTAGTGCGGGTGGTGTCCTGCAGAAGGCAAAGTGTGTGCGAGCATAGAGGGCCTCGGGCGACGGTGCACGCATACACACAGCATCAATAACAACAACAGTAACACGAGCGGAAACATCAAGAACCCCAAATAGAAAGAAAGAAAGAGACGCATTGTGTGTGGTGCCTATACAAGTTGCGCACATGACATTCCATCACTTCGCGTACAGCACGTCNCATTGTGTGTGGTGCCTATACAAGTTGCGCACATGACATTCCATCACTTCGCGTACAGCACGTCGCCGAACAGGGACCATGGTGTTCTTGTCGCCTCCACCTTCGCCCCTCTGACGCTCCACGGCTGTGCGGTGGAGGTGGAGGTGCGCGGCAACTGCGCGCGTGTGCAGGTGCGCTACGAGTACGAGAACCACACTGGAAAGGACCAGCGCGTGATCGCCGTCTACCCGCTGCCCACCGCATGGGACCTCATGTGCTGTACGGCCGACTACGCCGGTGACCACCTGCTGACGGACTACGTCGCCTCGGTGCCGCTGCGCTCGTCTGCGGCTGCTGGCGCCGCCGGCCTGCCGGGGCCGAAGTCCGACCACACCGTGTGGACCGTCGCGTCCCAGGTTTTGCCGTGGGTTGTC
>NW_008826694.1:0-5371 GCF_000691245.1 Trypanosoma grayi
TGCCAAAAAAGAATACCCCGGCACGCGTGAAGGCCGCAGCGCTCACAGAGAAGAAGCGGCCGCATGGCCACGCAGAACCGCCCGCCGGCGCTGCTGCTGCTGCTGGTGCACGGCGGACATATCCCGAGACATCACAGCGGCGTTTACAACAGCGAGCGCAGCAGCAGGGAGAGGAGGAAGACTCGCTAAATTCCTCTGCTTCATCACTTGGTGCATATTTGGCGTTCGGCACACGACTGCCGCTTAGCGCACTGAAGAAAGGCCCGCGCAGCCCGCCGTTGCAGCCGCTGCCAACAAATGTGGACAACCGCAGCTACGGCTGTGGCGGCAAGAAGCGGGAGCGGCCGCGCAAAAGCAACGGTGAGACCGTTGTGAAACGCATCCACGCTCCATCGCCGCTCCCACGGCCGCCTGCCAGCGGCGATGGCGCGCCGTGTGCTCTGAGCAGTGCACTGAGCTCTGCTTGTGCACGCACGGGTGCCGCTGCGGTGACTACAAATGCCACTTCTGCTACTTTTACCCGAGGCCCTGGTGGGGTTGACGGGGTGGCTGAAAAAGGTAAAGGCCGGCCGCCTCAGCATCGTCCCCGACCCTCAGTGATCGTGGCGAAGGATGCGTGGGGTGGAGGAAAGACAGACGATGTCTTTGCGGACATTTTTTCACTATAACCTCGTGGGCATTGCGTCCCCGCGTGTGTTTTTTTTTCATTGCGCTCAATCCGACAGATGATTCATTGTTTTTTTTTTGAATTAATTGATTTGTTGGTTTTGTGATGTCTTTTGTGGGGGACGGCGTGAAGGAAAAACAACGGGGTGGAGGAGCCGTGACGGTCCGGCATTTCTTTTGGTTTTTTTTTTTTGTGGCCGCGCCCTCATTGACGGCTGCGAAAACATGGCTGCTGCACTTCCCCTGTGTGTGCCGCGGCTTCGGGCTTCCTTGCTCTCCCTTCGTATGACTTCGTTTCCTCCGCCTACTCTGCACGTTTGTGCCGTACGGTCGTGTAGGTTTTTGTTTTGTTAACGAGAACGAAAAGGATCGGCTCAGGTGACTCGTCGCACCGCGCACATCGTATAAAATAGGCCGAGTTGGAGAGGGAGAGAACAAAGAGCCCCTGTGCTGTTGCTTGCTCCCCCATCTCTGCTGCAGCCACCAGAAACCACTCTAACAATACGGCAATTTGTTTGAGGGGGTGCACAGGAGGAGAGGGCGAGCCGTGTTGGGTGCAATCGGGCCTGTCGCTCTGCCTTTGATACCGCTGTAACGAAGCGGGCAAGGGTCAGTGCGTCGGTTGCAACACGGCAGGAGACATTTCTCCCCATCAACCTCCCCCAAGAAGAGAAAAAGGAGCCAAATAGGAAGGAGGGGAGACGACACTCGGAGGGACGACGACCATTGTGTGTTGCAGCAGGGCTCCGCATTTTGATCCTCAGCAATACGCCCAAGGACCTGTATACTTTCAAATATATATTTATTCAATCAGGAGGGAGCAGGCATTAGTAAAATAGTGGCGGACCGGTGAGAGGACTCTTTTTTACTGTTTCCGTGTGCGTTTAAGTGCGCAGAGACAATGTTCAAAAGCGAAAGCAACCCGTCAAGGCTGATTTTTGGAAAGCGTGTCGTCGGGACATCCTCAAGGCTGCGGCGTGAAAACTGCGCAGGGGCGTGCACCGTATCTACGAGCGCGAGCTACAATGGCAATCTGCAGGCCTCCTCCCATAGCTGCAGCACCCCACCGCTTGGTGGTAGCACCCTGCGGGTCGCCAGCAGCTGCGTACTAGAAATGCTAACGGCGGAGCCACCACTCCTGCTCGAGGGAAGCACATCGACAACGACAACGACAACGATGACGCCAACAACGACGACGGCTAATCAGCGTCGCAACAACGGTTTTTTTCTCCTTAACTACTATCAGAACTCTGGTGTGGAGGATGACAGCGTTGTTGTGGAGGCGGGGGAGCCGAGTAGCCCATTGGCGTGCTTCCGCTCATCCCACTCTCAGTCGGTGCGTGTGACGTCGCCAATTATAGTGCCCGAGGAACTTTCTCCAACCTATGGTGCCGGTGAATACACCTCCTCGCCGAGAACGCGGCGAAAGAACGGCACTAAGAAGGAGTCTGAAAAGGATTTAAACCATTACAGCAGCAAGACCAGCTCGCGGTGGCACTCTAGCAGTGTGGGTGGCGTCACACACAGCAGCGTGACGCGCTCGCAGGATTCGACGGAGAAGGGCCCGATGCGAGTAAGCCTCGCGCACAAGGCGCTGATTGGTCGAGGCAGCTTTGGTGTCGTTTTCCAGGCCATGGACCGCGACACCAATCATATCATCGCAGTGAAGGAGATAGACTTTACAAAAGGTGCTGACAACAAGGCGGTGGAAGCAGTGCGCAAGGAGCTCGCGATGCTGAAGTTGCTTGACCACCCGCACATTGTGAAGTGCCTAGGCGAAGAGTGTGATGAGAGTTGCTTGCGCATTTACCTTGAGTACGTATCGGGCGGAAGCATCAGTAGCGTCCTGCGAACCTTCGGACCGTTCCAGGAGAAGCAGGCGTCCATCTACGCGCGGCAAATGCTGGAGGGACTGGAGTATCTGCACAGCATGAACATCATGCACCGCGACCTCAAAGGCGACAACCTCCTTGTTGACCCGCACGGGACGCTGAAGATAACGGACTTCGGCACCGCAAAGAATCTCCTTGACCACAGTGACCCCACTGCACTCGCCGGCACGGCGTACTTTATGGCACCAGAGGCCATCCTCGGAAAGGATGTGGGACTCCTGAGCGATGTGTGGTCTGTTGGCTGCTGTGTGATTGAGATGCTCACAGGTAGCCCGCCCTTCTCAGAGGTGAAAAATCAGTACGCCTTGATGATGCGTGTGGCGGGGACGAAAGGGGAACTGTTTCCAGGCATGATTCCGGGTGGGCGCAAGTTCTCTGAAAGAGCAATGACGTTTTTGCGTAGATGCCTCCAGCGCGACCCGATGAGGCGGCCCAGAATGGGGGAGTTGCTGAGGGACCCGTGGATTGTGAGCCCGCCTGACGGTGTTGAGCCCGCACATGTTCTCAAGAACAATGGCGGCAGCAATAGTAACAGTAACAACAACAAGAGCAGTGCGCTGCCCGAGGGCGTACCTTGTAGGAGCAAAAAGGCCTCGGGTGGAAGTGGCTGTGGAGCTGGGATTGATGGCGTGGATAGAAGTATTGGTATTCGGTGCTCACAGTCATCACTTCCTCCTCTTGATCCACGGGGAAAAAGTGAGAGGCATGCCCATGATGTTGACAACACCCCGCCAATGGGCAGGAGAAAACCTGAGAACGGCCATCAACCCAAACGCCGCAGCGTCAGCAGCTGCACCACCACCAGCAGCAGAAGCAGCAGTAGCAGCAACAACAACAACAACAGGAACACGAGCACAGCCAATAACAAGGGCAAAAGTAGCAGTGTCAGGAGGTAGAGCCATTTGTATTATTACCCTTTAATAAGGGACGACCAAGAGAAAAAGAACAATGGCTCATCGTGATGTGCTGTAATTGGTGAAGTTATTGCTCCAGTACTGGGGTCTTCCGAGCGACGGTCGCCTGCAAGCGTGAAAACGATCCCCCCCCTCCAAATACGTAACAGCATTAGCAGGAACAACCGAACACAGACCAAAACACCACCATGCTAATATATATATATATATATATATATACACATGCTTGCAAAAGGGATAAGGAGGCTACGGAATGCATTTTATCTGTTTGCCGGCCTTATATTTCTTTTGTTTCTTGGTTGTGTGAAATGCTTGTGTGATGCGTGAAGCAGAGAGAGGGATGCTGGCTGCAATGCAAAGAGGGCGCCGGAGGGTGTTAGATAGGGAAATAGAGGCAAAAAGTTTTGTCCAATTTTTTCTTGGTTTCTATTTTCCCTTTTGTTCGTCTTTCATCTTATTTCCCCCTTATTGTCTGACCCTTCCGGATTTTGCTTGCAAATCCACTCCCTTGGTGCCTTTTTTCTGTTTGGTTTCTCTGGTGCGCCACAAGCACGCACAGTTATATACACACAATTACACACGGAGAAAACGCGAAGTGCGCAAACACGAAGACATTTTTATTTCGGCCTTATTCTTTCGCGAGCTTCTTCAGTTGTTTTTGTTTGCCAAATTTTTTTTGTTTTGTGTTTGTTCTTGTTATTGCTCCTTGGGGCGGCTGTTGGCATGTCCTCCGATTGCCGGGGGAAAGCGCCAACAACCGTGCGCTCCCGCCGCTGCAGCGAGAGTTGAAATGCATTGACGCGGACGCCAGGGCCTGTGCTGAGGCACTCGCTCCAAAGTGCATTAACCTCCAAAAACAACCCCCATATTGCCCCGCCCTCCCTTTCCAGGGATCGACCGTGGGGCTGAGAAATTTCCTGTATGTGTCTTGCTCCTCCGCCTGCTTGGCGGCATAAACAGCGGCAAACGGCTCTTCAGACTTTCTGACCCGCAGGGTGAGCGAGGTCTGTGTCCTGTCTTCGCAGGCGCAGCCAACGCGCCCGGATGTGCTCCTGAAGTTAACGAGAGGAACTCCCTTGGTAAAGGTGCTGAATGTTTGAGGGTCGCGAAAGGGCAAGACGGCATGGTGCTATCGACTGCCACGCCGGGCTTGCCGACTCTCAGCCTTCCCCCACCCATGTGGAGTACTAAGCCTTGAAGCCATGATAGGGGCGGCCGACTTCACGAAGAGTTAGTCATGAATAATTGCTGTTTTCGCTTGTGGGACGACCGATATTTTTGTAAGTGACGAAAATAGGAGTGAATCGGAAGATGTCATTTTTTTTTGTTGTTGTTTCGTCAGTTTTTTTGACCGGTTCCGTCTTTCTATGGGAACATGCAGAAAAGACATGTGCTCATTTGTGTTTTTGTTTTCAATGCTCTCTGTAACTCTGCATTGCTACCGGTTGATTGCGTGCTACGGTACGTCTGTTTTGCCTGCTTTCATGCATAACTGTGGTGTGGTTGGTGCTGACGAGTCCCGCATGATGCTGGGCTGTGGTGTGTTGCCTTTGAGAGTCTGGAGGTGGTGGCACTTTTTTTTGCTGTTGTTGTCTTGTGCCAGCTGCCTCGTTCTCGAGTTGTAGGCTGTTGAATTCGTTCTCTCTAGGTGTCGCACTTCCTTCATTCATCTGTTCCACCCCTGCTGTTGGTGTTTTCAACTGCTTGTTTTTTCTTTGCTCGTGCTTTTATATTGGGGTGGATCATCGCTGTTTTACGCCTTCTCTCTGCGTGTGTGTTTGTTTCTGTGTGTGCTTGTGTGCCTCTGCAAGGGTGTCTATACACGAACGTATGCCCGCATATACATGTATGTATATGTATATGTATGTATGGAGAGAGTGCGTGAGAGAGAGAGAGAGA